>NC_056726.1:804604298-804852469 GCF_019279795.1 Protopterus annectens
TTCCTTTGGAAATCAGCTAGGACAAATAAAAGGATTTCCTGGCTATGATGAAATGAGAGTGAGCTGTTCATATAAGTACCTAGATTTCTTATGGTCCTATTTGTTTGAAGGGGAGTAGCACTTATGACATATGAGGTGGGAACCGTGTTTTGGGGGAGCACTACCATCCTGTATTTTTTTTTGCATTTAGTACAATGCAGTGTTAAGTATACCAGGTATAGACATATTCCAGCCCTTTTTGGAAAAGTTTGGTGTCAGTGGGTGAGCAGGTAACAGTGCCCATCTTATAGTTCACAGCAAACTTGGTCATCCGCACTACAGGGATATTGACTTGGATGTCTGCAAAATAAATGCCAAACAGGAAAGGGCCCAGCACTGATGCCTATGGAACCCTGCTAGTTAAAAGTTTATATTCAGAGAGGGTGTTAGCAACTTTCACTACCTGGGATCTCTTGGATAGCCAGTTTACAGTCCAGTGGACAATATAGGAGTTTACATTAATTTTGTCTAACTTTTTAATAATACTAGCATGGGGGATAGTGTCAAAAGCCTCTTGCCAGATCACGATAAGCAGTGTACACTACTGTCCACAACCTTTGTAACATTGCAAAGAAGTTTACAAAGTTCAGGAGACAGGACCTGCACTTCACAAAACCAAAAAGAGTGGTGTCTAAATCAGTTAACTTGCCTATTTCTGTCTAAATGAGTTCTGCTATATGTTCCATGACTTTGCATGTAAGGCTGTTGATAGCTAAGTATCCAGCCAGCATACCAAAGCTTTTATACCTTCCATGCACCATACATCAGACACGTGTCCTATGTGCAATGCATAAGATGCATATGTGATGTACGAGCACCTAATCCTCAAAACTGAAGTGCCCCAGAAGGACCAGAGCAACTCCAGAAGAAAACAATAACGTACATCCAGTAAGGAAAAAAGAAGAAGAAAATGATGTAATAAAGACCCCTCAGCCAGAAGGAACGTAACAGAAAGTAATGCGGTATGAATGAAGAACAGAATACTGCAACAGTGAGAAGTATGGCATTTATTGCCATGGTAAGATCTTACACAACTGTACTATATCCTTCTATATTACTATTGCAGTATTCTTCACTTTTGGGAGAGTGCAAAAGCTACTGGAAAGTATGGGAGGAGGAAGTCATAGAACAACTCCTCAAAAAACCCATGAGAGATTGACCTTAAAAAACCCACCCTGGCCCTAGAAATGACATCCAACTTGTAATGCTTGGTGAAAGTGTGAACAGAAGGCCATGTAGCAGCTTCCATGATGGATCTAATACCCATGCTCTTGAAAAAAAGCACCAGAAGAGACCACCTCCCTGGTAGAATGAGCATGAACAGAAAAATAAGAAAGCAGCTTATGAAAAGAATAGCAAAAATAAATGTCCTTAGAAATCCAGGAGGAGATCGTTTGCTTAGATACCACCAAATCAAATTTCCTGGCATGAAAAAAAAAACAAAAAGCTTCTCAGATTTCCTGGTATGCTTTGTCTTTGTCTAGGTAATATCTGAGCTGTCTATGTAAATCCAAAGTGTGAAGAACCCCTTCACTAGGATTCTGTAGAGAAGGGGAAAGAGAAGGAAAATAAATGGACTGATTCAAGTACAAATCATTAACCACCTTGAGCATAAAGGAAGGATTGGTACAAAGAGATACCCTGCCCCTGTGAAAAAACGAAAAAGATGGAACTGCAATGAGTGCTTGAAGTTCGGAGACCCTCTTGGCAGAAGTAAGATCCACCAACAATACAGTCTTTCAAGTACAATGTTGTAGAGAAGAAACTGCAAGCTCCAAAGGGCACTGGGTCAGTTTCTCAAGAACACCATTAAGGTCCCAAGAAAGAGGAACATGCTTTCTTGGAGGCCAAATATGAAGGCCTTTCAGAAATTCTTTGATTTCAAACTAGAAGCCAGAAGTGGATTCAGAGGCAGACAAGTGGAAATGGCTGACAATGAACTTAAACAGTTGAATATGTCAAGCCACAACTGACAAATTTACACAAATAAGAAAGGATTTTAGGAACACCCACAATAAAATGGTCTAGGTCATGCTTGAGACACCAAATAGAAAACCACTTCATTTAGTTGCATAGGATTTTTCTAGCAGTGTGTCTTCTGGCCTCCTGCAAAACCAAAGCACATCCTCAGAAAATTGCTGTCTAAAAGGAATTAAAACCCTATTACTCAAAGTACAATTGAAGGATGGGCAAATGAGGGTGGATGAGAGATACCTTGTCTTGTGTGAGAAGATCCATCCATTGAGGTAACTTGTGATAATTACTCTGGCCAGAAAAAATAGAAGGTGTTGTCAGTGATATTGGGGTCAAAAGGGAGTCACCAGCAAGATTTTTGGCTAATTCCACATAATCATGTGCAGAACCTTTGGAAGTAGAGGAAGAGGAGGATAGGTATACAAAAACATCCCCTTCCAAGAAAAAGACAAGGCATCCACTTTCCAAGCCTAAGGATTTGGTACCCTTGAACAGAACTGGGAGAGTTGTTTGTTCAGAGGGGATATAAAAAGATCACCTGAGGAGTACCCCAATGATGTACAATGTCCAGAAACACCTCCCTGTCAGGCAGCAATTTGCGCGGATTTGTCCTGCACTTGCTCGAAGAGTCTGCCACAAGAATGTGTTCTGAAGGAATGTAGATTGCTTAAAGAACCAAGTGATGGCAGACTGCAAAATCACAAGTCTGAAGAGCCAACCTGCAAAGAAGGTAAGATTTTGTTCTCCTGTGTTTGTTGATGTACCACATAATTATTGTATTGTCTGTAAAAACCTTTATAGGACCTGGAAACCCAAGGGAGTAAAAGGCCTAGAAAGCTTGAAGTGGAGCCTTCATCTCCTTGAAGTTGATATGGTCTGCCAGTTGGTGATGGAAACAAAGATCCTGGACTTTGAGTTTGTTGGAGTAGGCTCTCCAATCTTGATCAGAAGTATCCATGTACAGCTCTGAAGTAGGGAGGAAAATCTAAAAAGGCAGACCTGGATTCAGGGAAATCTGGTGAACTCACCAGTGAAGATAGAGCATTCTTCAACCTAAGGGGTGGTGAAAGCCACACAACTCTGGCTAGGCTTATAAATGCCCTAGGGCAGATAGCCTAGTATGAACCTATGAACCTATGAACCTATGAGACAAGGTAAGAGAGGAACAAGATACTTCAGAGGATGATGACAGTGCTGCAGCAAAACAGTTTTAAGATACCACTGACATTTCCTCATTCCTCATGTGGAGTTTGCTAAAGGGAACTGTGGGAATGGTGGACGCCATATACCCAGTGCTTAGAGAAATTCCCTTGCAGGAAGGACTAGAGATTTAGAAGGGACTGGAAATAAGCAGTCAAAGACAGGACCTTGGGAGGCGTAAAACAAGCCAACATGGGAATGGTCTAAATCCTGCAACATAGGAACACTTTGTCTTGAGAGGGAGTCAACACAGATTTTTTTGAAATTGAGGGTGAACCCCACACTGCATAGAAGAAGCATGAAGTGCAACTCTGAAAGCAGGAGCTGCTGAGAGGGGGGCTTAAATCAAAAGATCATCCAACTAAGACATTTACATTCCCTGAAGTCTGAAGAAGGCTTCCACAAGAACCAGACATTTGGTAAAGACTCTCAGAGGTGTAGAAAGGCCAAAAGGCAAAGCAGAGAACTGATAATGAGAGAAAGAAACAGAGAAATGTAAAAACATCCTGAAGGCAGGGTGAATAGGAATACAAAGGTAAGCATCCTTCATATTCAGGGATACTAGAAAAGTTTGAGGAAGTAACAAAAAAAGTGTCTGAAAAGACAACATCCTGAAAGAAGGAATCTTGAGAAAGTGTTGAGAAAGGACAGGTCTAGAATGGGCCTCCACAACCCCTCCTTCCTGGGAACAATAAACATCCTGGAATAAAAACCTGTTCTCTGCTGAGACAAGGGATTGGGTTGGATAGTTCCCTATACAAACTGATCCTTAAGAACTAAAGGAAATGTGGGGACTGACAAGAAGGAGGCTGAGGAAGGCCTGAGAATGGAGGCAGGGATGTCAGGACCATAAAATAACCATTTTGGATAATGGAAAGTACCCAAGCATCTGTTGCCAAACAAGAAAGGAAAAAGTCAGCCTGAGTAACAGAGGAATCTGACCAAGGGATAGGAGCACCTGAATGTTAAATAGAAGCAGATTTATCAGAGAAAGGAGCCTTTTGAATCTTAGAACCCTGAGAAGTCTTGTCTGGAAGAACTTTCCAAGAAGCCCTGTTGCCCATAGAAGTCTGTTTAAGCTGCTGACGAATGAATGAAGGCTTAGCAAAATAACTTCTCTAAAACCTAGCAACATGAGAGACAAAAGTTTCTTTCAAATTCTGCACAACTTTACACTTATCCTGAAAGGTCTTAAACAATTCAACATCAGCAGTGCCAAAGAGATTCTGGTTGTTTAAGGGTGAGTCTAATAATTTGGCCTTTATGTCTTCAGGGAGAGCTTGGAGGTGCAACCAAGAAAATGTCCTCATAACAGATCCAGATGTAACTGCCATAGAGGAGGCATTAGCAGCACAATAACTGCATTTAGTAGAATGATAAGCCACATGAAAAGCAGAGCTCAAAAGGGAAATGGAAGATGTCTCACTCTCTGAATCAGGCATATCTGCCTGAATGCCTCCAAGTCGGGGCAAAAAAGCCAGAACATACCTAGTCATATGGGTCTGGTAATTATTAGCTGTGAAAGCTAAGGTAACTGAGGTATATACATTTTACCATGTTAGTCCATAGTATGGCTGTCCTTATCAGAAGGTAAAAGCTTAGAAGAGGACAGCAATTTGGATGGTTTATCAGTGACTAAAGAAATAAAAGCAGGATCAAAGGAAGGGCCTTTATACAAAAACTTTTCAGGAACTTTATAGAGCCTGTTCAGTTTGGGTTAGGAGGTTGAGAATAAGGAGTCTGAGAAGCTGCAGTGAAAGTATCCAAAAACACAACCAGCATTGGAGGAACTACAAAAGGCTTAAGAAAATCTAATTGCAAAAGTTAATCTTTTTTGAATGTCAGAATCCTGGTAACAGTCCCACTTAAAGTGTTCCATCATATGAGCTATTGTATGCCCCAAAGGACAATTCTTCCATTGGAGAGTCAGGAAAAAGTGAATCCTCTTCCACAGACCCAAAGGCAAGAGTAGATATGAGAAGAGTAAGCCAGTCACTCCTTACCAGGGTCTAACTCTTCAAACCAGGAGTCCCTAGGGTGGTTGGGAAGAGTGGAAGACCAGGGAATAGAAGCAGGAACAGCTAATCCTTGGGGGGGTGGGCCTTCAGAGCCACAAGAACATTGAAAAGCCCCTGAGTAAAATCCTACCATTCTTTGTGAGGATCCTTAGCCACAGGGGCCATATGCATAGTTTTCTGGCTTTTTTAAAGGAAACTAAGCTTTAACAAATCTAGGAGGATTAGACCCCTGCCTAGATTCAATAAGGGTACCAGGCACTTCCTCCCCTAAAAAGTATTTGGGGAATTCGACTAGGTCCTTCAAAAATAATCAGCCATGTTTCCCCCTCCACATCTGCACCAGATGTATGCAAAACCTCAGAAGATATTTGGATAGATAGCTCTATGTCAGCCTCCAAGTGGGTCACGGCAGAGGAAGCTGAATGCGGCACCAGACAGTCAGTAGGTTCTTCATCCAACCTGATAGGGACATCTGGTTGATGGTGAACAGCAGCAAGATCAGTATGAACCTTTTTTAAGTGATGGCTGAACATCAGGCTGGGTCGATTCAGCCATGGAGCCCTGAGCCAAAAGCTTTAACCACTGGGTCCCCAAATAAATGGAAAGAGATGACACACAATTAGGGAGTGTCTTAGGGAGTCTATCTTTATGGGAAATCTGCCTCCCACACTCACATTTTCCCTTCCTGGATGATATGCAAACTCAGGTAAAAGGAAGACATAAGAAAGGAAGGAAGAGACCCCAACATGACACGTATCTTTAGAAGGCTCCGTAGTGGGACCAACTTGTTGAACTACTTGCAGAGTGAATTCAAAGGTAGTGTCAGACTGGCAGCAAAGAAGTTCTGACGGTCAGGTGCATGCACATCACATGTGTACCTTATGCCTTCCATGTAGAATTTACATGTGACTTACAGCACCCAGAAGGTGTAAAGACTTTGGTATGCTGGCCAGATGTTTAGCTACCCTTGGCAGTATATCCCAAGAGTGAAGAATTCTGCAACAGTGATAACAAAGGACATCCAGACATCCTGCTACTATCTGAGGATGAAGCACAGGACCCAGACAGACTATCCCCAAATACTCAGAAAGGTTTCTGGAGTGTTGATTGACACTCTCATGAACCTATACAACATATCTGTTTCAGAAGGGGTAGCACCAAATATTGAAGCTATGCCACAGAAATGCCACTACACTGTGGATGATCTAAAATAATCCCAGGAAATAGTAGGTTAGTAATCCTGACCTTGGTGGTAGGGGAGCACATGGAAAATGTCCTTTAGAAAAGATTAATTAGTTACCAGGAAGACCAGCTCCAGAACAACAGCCATCATAGGTTCGTGGTCCATAGATCTTGTCAATCAAAACTGATCCAGTTATATGACAGGGAGAAAAGGGAAACAGACAGGGTGAAGGTTTGTGGATGTAATTTGTCTGGATTTCAAGAAGGTCTGTGACAATGTCCTACATTAGAAATTACTGGAACAGCTGAATGGGAATGAGTAAAGGATTAAATAAATGGGAAAATGGCTGGAAAATAGGATACAGACAGTGGTGATACAGGCACAAGTATCATGGAAATGACTATAAGCAGTGGTGTACAGCAGGAGTCAGTACTAGGCCTTACACTCTTCAACTCTTCAGTGTCTGGTATAACCATCTGAAGTAACACAGGATAAAGCGCTTTACAGATGACACCACAACAGATGTAATAGAGGGGGATTCTGAACCCATCAAAGGCACTTGGAAAGTTAATATCTTGGACAGACAGCTGGAAGCTGAGACTCATATCTGATAAGTGTACAGTGGTGTATATAGGGAATAGCCATCCAGGAACAGAATATGATATAGGCTGTCCGACTTAAGACAAAAAATCAAAAAAAGGCTCAAGCATGACAATCAGAAGACCAATGAACCACTACAAAACAAAGAAAAAGCGGGAGTAATAACCCAGCAGAATGCTAGAGGGCATGGCAAAGTGAACAGACTCCAGGGACAGGGAAGCAACACCATGTTCTCTAAAACCTTGGTAAGGTCTCAGGTGAGAAAAGTGCAAACTCTGAAGGTCATACAAGAGGAATGATACTATGTTGCTGGAAAAGGTACATAGAATGACAATCAGGATGGTTTGAGATATAACATATGAGGATATTAAAAAGTGTGATGTAAGACAACTGAGATGAATGCAGAAGGACAGCTGAAGAAAAATATACAATATCTATTTCAACGATCTAGCTTCAATCTGTTAAGGAGAAAATGTCATTTAATGGAGAGACATGGGCAAACACAGCATGCTACCAAAGCAGTTGGTGTAGTGGAAATCAACAGGTATGATCAACAAGGCAAGAGACAGGTAGGACTTTGGGGAAAGCCGTAACTAAAGGGCAGACAAGAATGGCCATTATTCTTCCTTTCACAGCTGTGTGCATATATATATATATACATATAGATAGATATAGATACATACATAGATAGATATATAGATATATGTATGCATGTATGTATGTATGCATGCAATTATGTATATGTATGTATCTATGCATACGTAAATGCAGAAGCACAGAGAATACTGTGGTGCTATTCTACTCCCATACAAAAAAAAATGTGAGATAGAACCAAATCTAGAGAACTACACCTAGTCACAGGCACCATATCTACATATGGTCCTACACATAAGGAAGATATTTCAGGTGAACAGAATAGCAAGCCAGATAATATAAGCTGGGTATTTAAGGCTCTGGTTAGTTTCTGTGGGGGTCCAGAGCTTATGGAAATATTTTACTGATTAATATATCCACATAAGGTTAGTACTGGTTTATGTGTGGGGGTATAAAGTTGGTAGACATGAGGTGGTAGGCTGATGATGAGCAGTGAATCCTGACGAAAGTCAAAATAACTTAAAAAGATGTATTTCCAGCCTATGTTACCCAAAGAAAACCAAAATGACTTAACTAAACAGGGTCCACTATATTATCTGATATGATAAAAGGCAAAGCTATAAGTAGATGAAACAAGCCAGTTAAAGCTTTGATTGGATTAAAAAACAAATAAAAGTGTTTTTTGTTGTTTTTTTTTTTTGCATAGAGCACAGCATACCGTCCCCCCATACACTTCACATAAGAGTCAACCCCCACACCCTCCCTTACTCAGCTATATTTAAATATAACTACATAACTGCATAGCAATAGAGATTTAAAAGCCTGAAATATTTTGAATCACTGCTGTGCATAACTAGAAACCATGCCAGCAGTGAATCCCTATGGAAGGCAATGTCTGATGAGTCACACATTCGGAAAGTACACTCAGTGAGCTGAAACCTCACCAAGTTTACATGCAACCAAGGGTAGGGAAGTCATCTAAGCAATGCAACACCAACAGGTGTGCATAGTGCAGACACAATCTTACTCCATACGATGTGAGGCATATATTCAAAAGCATGAAGTCCCAAGGAGTGCTGTACTGTATGCATTCCTGACAGCTTTACTATGCTCATAAAAGAGATAGCTGCATTCTTATGTACAGTGCAATGTAACTTAAGCAACTTATATACGAATGCTGCTATTTCACGTAGTTTTGACACTGACCAGTCTCGCCATCAATGGTCAGTATGCTTTTGAAGTACCAAAATACAATTTCCTGTCAAATTGTCAGACATGACTGTTTTGTTTTCATACTTTTGCTACAAAGATGAGCATGCCATACATTTTATGTTAATATACTAGAAACTGTGAAGATTATGAGCACATGGTAAAGTGAATGATTTCTGGCTACTTTGGTTGTATTGCTTTAAATGATTTCTCAATTTAGGGTGGTCCTTGCACATTTTCTCTGCTGTTATATAGCATATGTTGCTTCCTGGGTTTATCTGAGTTTTTCATTTGATACAACACTCCTCATTTTTGATGAATTTGTTTAACAATCCTGTTAATGTGTTCTTTGAGTGAAAGCTTTTTAACTTTTAGAATACTAAGATACTTGTGAGATTCAGTAATTTAGAGTCCCTAAAGTTCCATAAATAGTGAACTGATCAGGATACGATGTATTGGAATTCAAATGTTTTCCAAACAGAGCAACTTTGGTTTTACTTTACTTTAAAATAGGTTTCCTCTTCTTCTACTGTCAGTAAAGTGTATGGAGACTAGACTGGAATGAGTATACAAATTCTTGTGGCCTGCGATAGCTATGTCACAGAGTGGTATGGTTAACGCTATATCCCTGTGTATTGGTGAAAATGGAGAATAACAGAAGCCAATCAATGTGCTTTCCTGTCACATAACTGGGATTGATCTGTTAGTTAAGTAGCTTTGAAGCCACTTAAGGGACCAGCCGTATACAGTGGTATGGTCTATCAAATGTATGACTTTCTTTCCTGTGCTGTGGCTTTTATAAAGGCTTGTTAAGTTTAGAAAGTATGGTTTGGCATTCTAGATACTGGGTTAACTGATCAGGGCAGCCTTTTGCAGAATTTTTTAAAAACAGGACTGAGGGCACTTACTGGTTGGTAATTTTCAGGCTTGGAGTTAACTTCACTTTTGGGAAATGGAAGATTTTTTTGTTGAATGTTTGGGGGCAGTATGTTCCTGTATACTTCTATTTATTAATAGGATACATGAATAGGCATTATAGGCCTGACAGGTGTTGGAGGAAGGTTGTCAGCGGTAGTGGCTCAATGATTTTTTTTTATTATTATCTTCAGCAGTAAGGCATCATTATTGGTCCTTAGGATGCAACTGGAAGTTAGGATGAGACTAGTTTGTAAAACTCGGGTGTATTTGTTATGGTTGTGGTATCTAGGAATATTCCTTCTACTGGAAAAAGGCACAAAACACAATGAATGAATAAAAAAGATCCAACCACGAATGAAGGCAGAATGACCTTTATGGTAAAAAAGTACAAGCGCTTTCGTCTGGACAAGACTTCTTCAGATACAAAAAACACACAGGTGCTACAAAAATTTATAATGCCTCACAATACAATCAATTAAGCTTTTAAAGAAACACACACATATAAAGAATATGCAGTTGTAAAATATAAGGTATACTAATACTAAATACATAAGACTAAAAAAACATTAACAATAATAAAAAACATTTAATTCTACAATATAATTCATGTTAAACCCTGGCTGCTTTTGCTAGTAGTACCGGTTTGATACTAATGTATTAATTAAGACCAGGAGCAATATGTGCCCTCAGCTTAAGTTGCCATTTGAGTTCTTTATTTAATAAAATATTTTTGCAATCTCCCCCTCTGACATTGTCTCTAACAACTTCAGTGATGCCAAATTTATAACCAGAGAAGAAAGCACATATCTCCGAATGTTTAAAAAGTGCACTACTTTACTTGGCTGTCCTAATGTCATATGTGTGTTCATATATTCTGTCTTTGAGTGCCCTCTCAGTTTTTCCTATGTAAAATGCAGGGCACCCACCACATATCGCCAAATAAACCAACATCTTAGTTCTGCAGTTACCCCTACAGAATCTCACAAAACTGTTGAGCCCATTCTTTAGTCTAATATTTGCATCACTGACAATGTAGGAACATTGGCTACAACTACCACAAGGAACAGTATTCTTGTTAAAATGTCTTGCGTTGGTATCAATGTACTCAAAAACTTTTTTGAAATTCCTTCCAGTCCTAAATGTAAATATAGGGTTTGGTCCTACCGCCACAAAAAAGATCTTTGTTACTTTTTAACATGCACCAATTGGAACTAATAATATTGGTCAAAGTGTCAGAAAATGTAGTGAACTCTGTAACACAGGACCCCCTAAAATCTTTACCATCTCCACACTGAGACCCTAAAACCATAAAGGGCTGACCTAACAAAGGCTTATATCTTTTGCCCCATTCACCATAAACCTTAGCCAATATGTCACAAACCATATCTATAGGATAATTCCTTTCAGTAAACTTACTACCCAGAAAAAGAAACTCATTCTTCAAGTCATTGAAATCTGAAGTCATCCTGGCTATCCTAACTGCCTGTCCTTTTACAAGGCTTTTCTTTTGAAATGTAGGGTGATGACTGTCAAAGTGCAAATAACTGTTGCACCAAGTATCTTTACGATAAATCTTGGATTTAAAATTCTTGTTGGTTTTAACAATGGTAATGTCCAAATAATTAATAGTGTCAGGATGCCAAGTATGTGTAAAGGCAAGAAAACTGGTACTGTTATTCAAGTAATCCATGAACAAGGTAAGCATTTCTGTAGTTCCTTTGCATAAAATAAAAATGTCGTCAAGGAATCTGAGATAGGTTTTAATATTTCCTTGAAAAGGACTACCAAAAACATATCTACTCTCCCACTCCAGCATGACCAAGTTGGCGTACATGGGGGCACAAGCTGCCCCCATTGCAACACCACTGGTCTGTTGGAAATATTCACCTTGGAAACTGATATAATTATGATCTAAAACAATTTCCAAAAGTTCCAGAATTAATGGAATCTTGTCCTTATCTAGGGAGGAGTGTTTGTAAATACTGTCACTGAAATACTCAAAACCCAGTTCACAGGGAATGCAAGTAAATAAATTCTTCACATCAATAGTGAGGAAACTGATGTCCTCACTCCACAAATCTGGGGTTAATTTGCTGAGAAAATCCCATGAATCCCTTAAAAGATGTACCGTTTTCATCAAAATTTCTTTAATATGATGATCAACGAAAACTGCTAATGGATGTGTTTTGGAATTTCTGGCAGAAACAATGGGTCGAAAAGTTGGAACTAAAATGGATTTGTGAACCTTAGGTAGTCCAAAGAAAGTGGGAATTATAGAATTGTTTTGTCTCAGAAATCTGTGGGTCTTGGAATCAATCCTGTTTTCTAATAAATATTCTTCTAAAATAGAATCAATTCTCCCGTAAGCTATGTTGATTTCATTAATTGAAATGGGAGAGTAAGTAGTAGAATCCATCAAAATATTACTAATAGAATTATAGTATTCCTCAGTATCAAACAACACAACACCACCTCCCTTGTCAGGTTGCATGATACGCAGTTCATTTTGCCCTTGTAATTGATGAAGTAATTGAATTTCATCATGACTTAAATTGGTTAAACCACAGTTTAGTTTATGCCTATAAAAGGCTTCATAAATTTCATCCATAACTGTTTTTTCATATAGCAATAAAACGGTGAAGGGGTGGATTGTAGGTACTACTTTGAACCAAACTCCCTGAAACCCTATTATTCTCTTTGTCTGTTTTGTTAAAAATCATGTTTAAATTTAACTTTCTTAAAAATAATTTAAAATCAACCAAGAGATTAGCTAGATCACCAGGGTTACTTTTAACATATTTGAAACCTCTGGAAAACAAGTCAAAATGTAATTTCCCTATCACTTGAGTGGAATAATTGTAAATTTTAAAAACCTTTGTATTCAGATAGAATGCCATCAGTCCCTTCCTGAATCACTATCTGCCCTTCTTGACCACCCTTTTCCATTCGTAATTCATCCCATAGCCATTGCTCGAATGACCTGGGTCTGGAGGATGCCTGGTCTTGCTGGCCAATCGTTCTGACCTCCTTGGGAATAAAAAAGGGCCTTGCAGTTCAGAAAAGGAGTCTAGCTCATCAAGGGGTCTGTTATGACTCATACCTCTATCTGATGGCACCCCTTGATCATGAATATCAGTAACAACGGGGTTAATGTCGTCATCAAATCCTGTATTAACATTTGTATTAATATTATTTCCATTACCATATTTGTTGTTGAAAGTAGGACCAGGATAAACTTTACCAACACTATACTGCTGTTGGTCCCTCAGGAATTTCTTTTGTTTCCTTAAAAAAATGTTGTTAACTCTCCTGTCAATTTTATCAAGGATCTTCCTATACAAAGATTCAAATTCAGAAAATAATAAATCTTTTAAAATATTTTCATTCAAAATATTTATCTCCTTACACAAAGGCAGCATGGTGGCATCATTACATTTAATAAGTCTTTTAATAAGACCCAAACCACACTCATCAAAATAAGAATGTAAATCTTTTAAAACATCCTTAGAATATATGATGCCAAAAGGATATTTAAAGAATCTTAAACCTTGTGGTACAAAACCATGTTCAATACAACAGTGTAAATAACGATTGTCCAGCTCTAAACATTTATATTTAAAAAGTTTCTTTTCCAAAGAAAATATCATGTCTTTTAAAGTCAAAGAATCAACGGAATTGTCCCCATAACCATGCTTTGCAAAATGAATATTGTCAACAGGATTAAAATCAAAATTCCTACTGAACACATGTTGAAAACATTTTTTAGGTTCAAAAAGCACATCATGGTTAAGAACAGCACCCTGAGTGCCTAAAACGCTAGAAACAACCATGACATCTCTCTGGCGGTTTTGACGAGAATTAAAGACAGTACCTGTAGCGTTGTTGTCGCAGATAAGTAATTCACTTCTGCGGTTACTGTCTTAAAGTCTAATTCCACTCTCATTAGAAACCATTTGAACCTGACCATCCACAGAGGTAACATTGTTAGAAGGCACAAATCCTCTCTCCGTCTGTATCCCACCATGACTCGCCAAAACCGAGCGTGGAGACGACGTAGAAGGCATGGCGCAAGTCTCAGGCACACATGAAGACTCTGTAGGTTTAAAGACAGCGCCACCAACTGAATCCTTTTGGCTTAAAAGTTCAATAAGCCTAGAAAGATCACTTTTAAGTGCTGCAACCTCCTCACGAACTTTGGAGACTTCTCTTTGTGTTGTGACCATGCTGGTTGGACTGAACATATCACCACTTTTGATGACAGTGGAATCACCAGAGGAATCACCCATGGTGTAACAATAATGGTAGCACCAACAAGAAAGGCCAACCACCAACAAAACAACCGTTGAATCCAAAGAAACTGAACAGTTCACTGGAAAAAGGCACAAAACACAATGAATGAATAAAAAAGATCCAACCACGAATGAAGGCAGAATTACCTTTATGGTAAAAAAGTACAAGCGCTTTTGTCTGGACAAGACTTCTTCAGATACAAAAAACACACAGGTGCTACAAAAATTTATAATTCCTCACAATACAATCAATTAAGCTTTTAAAGAAACACACACATATAAAGAATATGCAGTTGTAAAATATAAGGTATACTTATACTAAATGCATAAGACTAAAAACATTAACAATAATAAAAAACATTTAATTCTACAATATAATTTGGCATCATTGAAGTTGTTAGAGACAATGTCAGAGGGGGAGATTGCAAAAATATTTTATTAAATAAAGAACTCAAATGGCAACTTAGGCTGAGGGCACATATTGCTCCTGGTCTTAATTAATACATTAGTATCAAACCGGTACTACTAGCAAAAGCAGCCAGGGTTTAACATGAATTATATTGTAGAATTAAATGTTTTTTATTATTGTTAATGTTTTTTTAGTCTTATGTATTTAGTATTAGTATACCTTATATTTTACAACTGCATATTCTTTATATGTGTGTGTTCCTTTAAAAGCTTAATTGATTTTATTGTGAGGCATTATAAATTTTTGTAGCACCTGTGTGTTTTTTGTATCTGAAGAAGTCTTGTCCAGACTAAAGCGCTTGTACTTTTTTACCATAAAGGTCGTTCTGCCTTCATTCGTGGTTGGATCTTTTTTATTCATAATATTCCTTCTACTCTTAGTCACAATAATCTCAGTGTTACTATATATTCACAGTGGTGGTGTAGGCAGGCAAAGAACTGATGCCCTCTCCAAAAATACTTGAGAGGCATAATGGTAAGTTTCAGCATTTGTTGTTATTTTTTGAATTACAGCTTAGTTTCTAAAGGGCAAAGATCCACAGGGTCAGGTGCTGTACTTCTCTCAGGGAGTCTAGTATACACACATATTACCATAGGGGATGCTGAGACTCAGAAGATGACTGCCACAGGCATATCTGACTACTGCAGGGACAGTGATGGCCTTTCTAGTCAAGTAGACCACTTCTCTGATACTGCCACTGCACTCCACACCCTGGTCTGGTTCCTACCTTACATGTTGCATGAGATAAAACATCTTCTGACTTCCTGTAAAAGGATAGTAATGGAGATCACTTACCTCAGGATGTCAGCTGTAATACATGAACATTGTCAGCACTGGCTCCTTCTCAGGAAAAGGTGTAAGTGTGTCTGTAGTGACACATAAGCATTAGATTTGTCAATCTCAGGTAGTCAAATACTCACATCATGGTGATACAAGACATGGCCATGGTGTCTGTACCAGTTACTCAGGTAACCTCAATCAACAAGCTACTCACCATATGGATGTGCTGGAGGATGATTCATCTTGTGTTTCACTCCAGGAGCATGTGACATAATGTGAGAAACTGGCAACACAGGCAGAGATGTCATTCTTTGAATGTGATGTGCCCCACTATTGCCATGATGCTGCAAAATCCACATAGGCTGCTACCATAATTTTTGCCTTCTGCCATGTTGCACAGATACTAAAGCTGCTGGAACAGAGTCGAGACGGGGATTCTTGGTGGATGCCACAGACATCTGCATGATCCTGCAGGCATGTCATATATGGCAGTGATGTACAGTGATAACTATATGGCCCCATCATGGCATGACCATCATCCTTTGCTGTTACTACAGTCTGAAGATATACTACAGTCTGAAGATAGTATCAAATAGTGTAGATATGCCAGCACTTCCAAATATGCCTCCTATCATGGACATGTACCAACAGACAGCTTCTGATAATGAATTTTCAGCTCCTTAGGACTCATTACTGTTAGACTTGCAATAGTGTAAAAATGCATTTATTTATTTATCTTTTGTTAACTGGGTTAATCCAACTAGCCTAGTATCATCTTTTCAGGCAAGACCCAAGGTGGTATTAACACTTCTTAGAGAAATTTGGCACAGGTATCGGGGAACTTCCACTACTGTTTTCAGCAGGTGCCATGGGATCTTTTCCATCTACCTGAGCTACCACCATCTCAGGCGGATGGGGCCTCAGTATAACATCTCTTCCAAAAGATGGTGCATTTAGCACTGAAGAAATCTTTTCAGGCAAGACCCAAGGTGGTATTAACACTTCTTAGAGAAATTTGGCACAGGTATCGGGGAACTTCCACTACTGTTTTCAGCAGGTGCCATGGGATCTTTTCCATCTACCTGAGCTACCACCATCTCAGGCAGATGGGGCCTCAGTATAACATCTCATCCAAAAGATGGTGCATTTAGCACTGAAGAAATCTTTTCAGGCAAGACCCAAGGTGGTATTAACACTTCTTAGAGAAATTTGGCACAGGTATCGGGGAACTTCCACTACTGTTTTCAGCAGGTGCCATGGGATCTTTTCCATCTACCTGAGCTACCACCATCTCAGGCGGATGTGGCCTCAGTATAACATCTCATCCAAAAGATGGTGCATTTAGCACTGAAGAAATCTTTTCAGGCAAGACCCAAGGTGGTATTAACACTTCTTAGAGAAATTTGGCACAGGTATCGGGGAACTTCCACTACTGTTTTCAGCAGGTGCCATGGGATCTTTTCCATCTACCTGAGCTACCACCATCTCAGGTGGATGGGGCCTCAGTATAACATCTCATTCAAAAGATGGTGCATTTAGCACTGAAGAAATCTTTTCAGGCAAGACCCAAGGTGGTATTAACACTTCTTAGAGAAATTTGGCACAGGTATCGGGGAACTTCCACTACTGTTTTCAGCAGGTGCCATGGGATCTTTTCCATCTACCTGAGCTACCACCATCTCAGGCGGATGGGGCCTCAGTATAACATCTCATCCAAAAGATGGTGCATTTAGCACTGAAGAAATCTTTTCAGGCAAGACCCAAGGTGGTATTAACACTTCTTAGAGAAATTTGGCACAGGTATCAGGGAACTTCAACTACTGTTTTCAGCAGGTGCCATGGGATCTTTTCCATCTACCTGAGCTACCACCATCTCAGGCGGATGGGGCCTCAGTATAACATCTCATCCAAAAGATGGTGCATTTAGCACTGAAGAAATCTTTTCAGGCAAGACCCAAGGTGGTATTAACACTTCTTAGAGAAATTTGGCACAGGTATCGGGGAACTTCCACTACTGTTTTCAGCAGGTGCCATGGGATCTTTTCCATCTACCTGAGCTACCACCATCTCAGGCGGATGGGGCCTCAGTATAACATCTCATCCAAAAAATGGTGCATTTAGCACTGAAGACCCCCCCCCCCTTATGTGGCACTGCAGTGTCAGTAGTCAACCTATCCGGTGTGGTAATAGAACCTACAGCCTCCTGTACCAAAGGTGAGTGTGCTATCTGTTGCACCACTGGCATTGCAATTACAAGCTCTCCATTAAAACTGTACATAGCAAACTCTTTCACTATTTAATGTATTTGAGCATGGAGTAGTTCCCCTGCATCCCAAACCCTGTTAACTATGTATATTAACTTCATGGCTACTATAGCTCAAGGTATGTGAACAAAGGAACACTTTGAAGTACTACAGCCTTGGACTCAGTATATATTTCCCCAAAACCATTGGAGAAGACTCATAATTCTAAGGGCTGCAAATACAGTCCTCAAAATTACAATAGGGATTAAATTTTCCTAGCTAATTTCATGACTGACACAGTTAACTATCAGTACGAAGAATAAGTGAATACATGTGCATGGTCTATCCACTGATGCATGGCAGGTATCTATATTAGTAATCCATACCCTGGTAGGTACAGTCCTGTTTTTGTTCAGTGGCAGACTTTGTGTTTTAGTAAAGTATTGCACGTCGGTCGAGTGGCGTTCAAAAGACATGCGTGAATGGACGTGCCTTCATTGAAGGTTGGGCATTGAGCTGGCACCTCGGCACCGTAAAAATCTACTGCCACTCATTAGCGGACCGGAGTTCCACTGTGGTGACCCCTAACCGGGAAACGCCAAAAGAAGAAGAAGATTGCACTGATAATCCACCCCACCATGAACAAATGATTTCATAATATCTTGTGAGGAGGCACATATCTGCTGTACACAATATTCTAAGTACATGCTAACATAGCCTATGGTACCTTCTGATGAGGCATTTCCTACACTGTGTTTATCAGCTCCCCCTCAGCAGTTTAACAGGGATGCTTTGGCACATGCATTTGTGCTAATTGCACTTGCTGTGCCTGTGCTTGCCTACACTGAGCCCACTGTACTGAGTGTGTTGGGGATGAAAGCTGCATATTTCTGATGATCAACATCCAGCTGCTCAATAATGCAGGGGTTTGTTGATGCAGGCTGCAGGCCTGTTGACAGCTGGTCATATTATTTCTAGTTGTGTGCACAGCATGCCACACATCAGGACAATCTTGCTGAATGTACTAGGAGTATACTGTACTGTACTGTACTATCTCAGCTATGTGGCACCCAAGCATGTAAAGCTTGCCTTATGCTGGACAAAAACATACTCTTCCATGGTTCTCATCTTTGCAATGGCTGATTGGTGTTATCAGCCAAAGTGTCGTGGGTATTGTGAGAAAGGGTGATACTGCCAGCACAGCTATCTAGAATTTTGTAAATAATTTGAGCTAGAGACACAAAGTCTATACTGAGAAGCTTTCTGTATTGTCTTCAGAGTAGACTAATTACTACTTCTGAAATCATGGAGGAATGTAATTGCTTTATGACTTCCAACATCTCCCAAAGATCTGAGGTCTATGTATTTTCACAGGTAGATGCTAAATACTGCCAGCTTTCAGAAGTGAGGAGTCTTATTGGTTATCTGGAGAAAGAGGCAGAAGCCAGCCCCGGATGGACTGTGGTCTCTGTGTGGTCTTAAGGGAAATTGCATTTCATGCAGAGAGCTGCATCTGGAAATACTGTGTGTGTACTTGTCATCTTCCCAGTATACTTCCCCCACTGTTGCCAGTGGTGAGGACTGAGGCTCCTTGATTACTGGTCCAGTGGTGGGGTGTCACAGGTAGCCAGCATCACATATGTGCAAAAGAGTGACACTGTGAGTCATATTTAACAAGTGCATCCAAAACTATCTTGTAAGATAACGTTCATTGTACATTGGTTGACCACATACCTGTTACTGCAAGAAATCTGGACAGAGCCAAAAGGAATGGGGGTACAAAGACTCCAAAATACAGACAATTTTTAAATATTGCTTTTATAAACTTGGAAAGTTGATAGAGTAATAGGTTTTGCATAAGCATGCATTTTTCTGAAGGATATGAAGTCTGAAACTCAAATGTCTATCATTATTTATTGACTTCACACCTCAGTGATATGAAAGAAAACCATAAAGTTTGTGATGAACAGACTAAAAATATGAGGCAAAATTTTAGACATTCTGTGAAAATCTGGACAGTTAAGAGATATGGCTGACCATAGCTGCTTCTTTCATGAGGTTTCTTATGTTACATTGTATGTATTACTACTGACACATATGACTACTATGCCTGACTAGTAGGTTGTCAGATACTCACACTGGTGAATGAGAACTGCAGATTGGCAACTAATGAAGTAGGACTCCTTGCAACAGAGGAACACCCAATCCTTAGGGCTATCATATATGGATGTAAGCTGTGGCATCCATTGCAAATGGCATACCTACTAGCCTATGGAATTTTGTCATGGTTTTCTGAAGTTCAAGGGCTATGTTGTGCTCTGTTGTCTGTCACACCTTGGTGGCCAAGAAGACATATATAGTCACTATCATTGTTACCTGCGATATACCCACTGCATCCTTGAAAATCTCTGAAACATCCCAGCGGCAAGTAAACACATAGGTATGTGCATATCTTGGGTCATCTGTGTGCATCCTGCAAAAATATAAAGCTCTACACATCACATATAGTGGGCAATGTGCCCTTATCTACTTTGTATCTGTTTAGTACTTCCTAGTCACTTAGGATGTGGCAAGATTCTCTGTCCGTTTAGTACTTCCAAGTCACTTAGGATGTGGCAGGATTCTCTGTCTGTTTAGTACTTCCTAGTCACTTAGGATGTGGCAGGATTTTCTGTCTGTTTAGTACTTCCTAGTCACTAAGGATGTGGCAGGATTCTCTGTCTGTTTAGTACTTCCTAGTCACTTGGGATGTGGCAGGATTCTCTGTCTGTTTAGTACTTCCTAGTCACTTAGGACGTGACAGGATTCTCTGTCTGTTTAGTACTTCCTAGTCACTTAGGACGTGGCAGGATTCTCTGTCTGTTTAGTACTTCCTAGTCACTTAGGACATGGCAAGATTCTCTGTTTGTTTAGTACTTCCTAGTCACTTAGGATGTGGCAGGATTCTCTGTTTAGTACTTCCTAGTCACTTAGGATGTGGCAGGATTCTCTGTCTGTTTAGTACTTCCTAGTCACTTAGGATGTGGCAGGATTCTCTGTCTGTTTAGTACTTCCTAGTCACTTAGGATGTGGCAGGATTCTCTGCCTGTTTAGTACTTCCTAGTCACTTAGGATGTGGCAGGATTCTCTGTCTGTTTAGTACTTCCTAGTCACTTAGGATGTGGCAGGATTCTCTGTCTGTTTAGTACTTCCTAGTCACTTAGGATGTGGCAGGATTCTCTGTTTAGTACTTCCTAGTCACTTAGGATGTGGCAGGATTCTCTGTCTGTTTAGTACTTCCTAGTCACTTAGGATGTGGCAGGATTCTCTGTCTGTTTAGTACTTCCTAGTCACTTAGGATGTGGCAGGATTCTCTGTATGTTTAGTACTTCCTAGTCACTTAGGATGTGGCAGGATTCTCGGGGCCTGAAATGCTATATTTTTTATTATTTTTATGCCACATCAGCTCAGCACATTAAGATGCCAGTTGCTGCTGGGGACTGTACAGAGATAATGATGATAACCAAGGTGAATATCACCCCAGATGTCTCAGCATGATCCATTTACAAACAGACACAGGGTGATTTTGGTCACATACCATCATAACAATTAACACAAACCAATGGGCTTATTATTGTAAGGCTCAGCAGGATTTACTTATGTTCTGCTTTACTATCTTTTGCTAAACGTCTTTTTTATGAACTGGAAGCTCATTATGCAATTGCACACAAAGTACTAAAGTTTAACTTATAAAGTAAAGCATTTAAGAATCATAACTGTTATTATGAGATGGCTTTTCAACTGCTCTTTGAATAGTTTTCTCATGTCTCTGTACTGATCATAACATGTTATATATTTAGAATAGCAAGTTTCTTACATGGCTTTTTTCTTATTTGCTGCGATCATTTTTCCATATGCCACTAAAGCATTACTTTATTGAAGCATTATTCGAGCTGTCTTCTCTGCTGTAATATATTCTCCAGTGCAATGCCTGAAAATAGGCATGTCCCTTCCCACTGCTCCTACCTAGTAAACAAATGCTAAAGAAATATTTTCTTCTATTTACTGAAGAAAATGAGTGTTACTGATTAACAAATTTTATTCTTTTTTTTTCACAATGCGATATCTCGTTGGCTTACAGATTTTGATACTGCCTTAAATTTACAATTAATTTTATTATGTATCTAGCATTAATGCGTAATCACTTCTTGGAAGCAAATATATTTATAACTGTGTACTGGCAGGAACAAACACTGCAGGGGGAATGAGTTCATTCTGTTGGCTGCACACCCTTGGCTGATATGACTGACAGTATTACAGTCACTAAAAAGACAGTTTTAATGCTGTCTTTACAAGATATGGGTGTGTTATTAAAAAACTACCACTTTTCAAGCAACAGTAGCAAAGTAGCTCTAGGCTGGGTGGATCTTTTCTGCTGCTTATTTGATCATTAATCAGTATTTATTTGGCTGTACTTTCTGTAGTGTTTATAGAAAACAAAGTCATCCTCTTCTTTGTTTGTCTTTGTTTTGTTTTTCCTTTAGTAACCACTTGGACTCACCAGGAACAGTTGTTTGTTTATGGGTGTTACTACATTGTTCAGAGATATATAATGCACTAGTAGTGTAGGAATCAAACCAGGTCCTGTAGATTGCTTCATATCTGCAGCATACCACCTTGACTACTAGACAATACTGCTTGTCTTTTTAAATGCCTCTTAAACTAAAACAAAATTGGCTATTAATAAAGGGTATCTGGTATCTTTATTTGCAATTTCCTATATGTAATTAAGACTCATTTAAGCTCCACAAACATATTCCTTGGCAAGCAAAATCTGTCATTCCACTGAAAGTATAACAAAGAATTATGCAAAAAGAATACAAAATTCATTGACAGAAAAGAATATTTTTTTTATTTCTAAACATGATTTGTTGATTTACTTAGCAATAAACAAACAGGGCCACAAAGTTCAAAGGCCCCATTTTTAGTACAAATCTAAGGGATTCTTGTTAAGTGACATGTTCAGTATCACTTAGAAAGCAGAGATAATGAAATGATTAAAAACTAGATCTTACAACCTGCAGTTATGACCTTTAATTTTCACATTGCCCTGCTTTTTATGTGCAATAAAGACTCCTAAGAAAGAAAAGCCAGCTCACCTATCCTTGCTGCAGTCTGTATGCACTTGATAAGATGAGACAGATCAGTGTCACCCTTTTTTCCCACGTCTGCTATCCTGTTCCAAGAAGTGGTGCAGGATTAAGGAATGAGTGCAGGCTGGTGTCTGAATGGGGACTGAAGACTACTGCCTCAACAAATACCCATTTCACATCAAGTCACAAACTGAGCTGCACTGGATCATCAGATCATCAGTATCTGCAAAGTCTGTCTTCCCTGTTCTAGCTGACCCATAGTCAGGAGTTTTTCTTTCCAAAATGTGTGACACACTGTGTGGCAAGAAGGTGAAATTTGTAGCAAATGATCAAACTTAAAATGTGAAGTGCAAAACACAATGATATATACACTTCAAAATGTCAAAATGTTGTTTTAGCACTATGGAAACTTATCCTCTTCCTGACAACAGTGGGGATTTTAACAGCTAAAATTAGTGATGCTCTTTATATTGTGTGACAGATGAAAGATATGCCCAGGTGCAAGTTTTGCACAGTTTCTGCACAAGGACTACTCCAAATGTTAGCATCCCAGAAGACACCTGTTTATGGGACTAAATAGACTCATATGTTCCACTTCTCTATTCCACATATTCTGTATACTGAATCATCAGCTAGCCTTCAGCAGCAGCCTAATAAGTCTCTTGAATGATTTAGGTCAAGTCTTGAATGCCAAGGCTCAAGGTTTCACCATAAGATTAAAGCTTAATTTGCCACCAAATCTTGGTTCAGTGTCAGAAGACATGCCATGTCTATGGTTTGGTCAGATAAATATATCAGTTACATCATGTCTCTGAGTGAATAGCAGAAGCTAGACCCACACTACCAGTACTTAAATATTTACACAGCATCTACAACAGTAAGATACACTACAATCTTTTCTGCAGTGACTAGAAATCACCATCCAAACATAATGTGTGAAGTATCTTTCTTTGCAATTTCCTGTTTAGAAGTGTAGCTCATTAAAATCCCAAGCATGTCCTTTGGCAAGTAAAAGCTGTAGTGTCTCTGAAAGTATAATAAATAATTCTGCGAAAAAAAAATAGAAAATTCATTAACAGAAACGAATGATTTGGTATTCATAAATGTGACATTCCTTACCTAACTACATGAAACAAACAGGTACATTGAGACTAGGAGTCACATTTATATAGGTTCATAGATGTATGTTAGGCTAATGGCCACAAAGGCCTTCATAAGCCTACTCATGCAATCCAAAAGTGTCCCATGATTTTTTATATATTAGACATTTCTATAAGGGGTGTATGTTACTTGGGACATGATTTACTGACAATCGCCATCCATCAGAGACATGGGCACCAAACCAGGAGTGAATTTCAGATTACCCATCCGCTCATCCAAGTTACATTTGAATATGGTTAAGGAGGGACTCCGTCTCACATGGATGGGTAGCCTATTCCAGATTATCAGAATTCTCTAATGTGCATATCTGACTCTCCAATGTGTCTTTGTTATGTCATTAGCAAAATTCAGGTCCTTAGCTCTAGTATTTCTGATGTTCATTTTGCAGATATTTCAAAGATCTAAGTTAATCCCAAAGTTAAGTGACCATCTAAACTAGAACGTTTGTCAAAAAATGTGCATACTTTCTAGGTGACCATTATCCAGTTACCTCATACTGATCCTTCAAAGCATACAAAATTCCACTCCAACATGTTAAAGGGAGACCCATTCCCCAGGAAAGGGAGTCAAGTCTCAATAACACCTTAATGTCAACTGCACAACTCTGTTCAGTAGACTCCATCTTGGCCATGAATATACTTTCTGCATAGACCAACTTGCCATAATTCAAATCAGCTTCTTCCCAGAATAACACAGGTGCCTCAGTGGTCAAAAGTACCAATGGATTTCTTCTGATCTAAAATGTTTAATGAGACTGTAAACACACGTTTAAAAAGCTATTAAGTGCAAGCAAAATAACCTCTACCTACTTGTCCAGACCATAGAAAAATATGTAGAGTTGCTACAAATTCTTCTAAATCATCATGCTTATGGGGAAAAAGCTGATTATCTTGTCTTTTCCTCAAATCAGTTTTGGAAATAAAAGTCTAACCCATTACATCACCAATAAAATCAGTATATAGAAACAATAACTTCAAATCTTATCATTCACAATGAATATAAACAATTATTTGACAAAAGTATCGAAGTAATCATTAGCTCAACACTTTAACCCTCATTTTTCAAACTCATGTTGCAGTATCCCATAGCCCTAATGTTCCCAATATTCTACTTAAAAATAAGAACAGAAAATGTAAAAATATGTTAGAAAAATAAGACTAAAGAGTCAATACCTAAATTCAGGAAGATTCTCCTAGTATTTTTAAAATTTGCATCTCCACTAATAATCAAACCATTAACTCATGTCTTCAGGCTATCCTTCGCCTTAGGAATCTTTCCATCTGAATTCAAACATGCTTTAACTATACCACTTCCCAGAGTTACATCACCATCAAGTCCATAATACTTCAGAACAATCCCTAATTTTTGCCCTTTAGGAAAAATCTTTGAAATAATAATATGTAAACACATATTTGTGTACATAAATAAATATGACCTGCCATCAGATGCACAGTATGGCTTCATAACAAGTTTAACATTACGAGACCCCCATACACAGTGACAAATACAATTTACAGTAACATGAATAATGGCCTTTATAGAACTGCCATTTTATATCTATGGCTTTAGCATTCAAAGTTGTAATTCATGTTCTACTCCTGGATAAACTAAAAAGGCTTCACTTTACCACTGAAACAGTCTCCTGGCTAAACATCTATTTGACAGGCAGGGCCTGACATCTGTGCAGTAACTCTTTATTATCAGACATAGATACCTTTCACTGCACTTCATCCCAGCGATCCACTGAGTCCTTTGCTATTCTTCTGTTTGCCAAAAAAGTCAGTTAATATGCTCTTTGCCACTACACAAATATTAAACAACTCACAACCTGTATTAATCAAAGGCTACCCTAAATAATGTAATACCCTAAACCTACCAACTTTAGATAGGAATAATCCTTGACACTACTTTATGATTTAAAATGACTCCCTGTTGAAATGCTGGGACATATAATCCTGAAATTACATTAAAAGAGTGAATATCAAATGTCACTGTTCTCCTTTAAACTTTTTTTTGTAGATGGACACCCCACACCCCATGATTCAAGTAAAACAATCATTCATAATACCACATACCAAATGAAACACTGTTATAGAAAACCAAAATCTACTTTTCCCAACTCCAACTATGTACTTCTACCTAAACTTGATTACAGCCAACCAGTTCTTGTAATACATTCAAGATATTATGCCCATATCCTTTGGACAGCAGTAAACAAAATATGTAGGTTCACTCTGCTAGTTGATAATTTTATATATCACTGAAAGCTGTTAAATAAACAGCACTGGTTCTCAGTTATCAGCAGTGCTGCACCGGCATCATCATATACCAGATGGTTAACTTGTACTATTACCCCCAACACACATATTGAAAAGAAAATAAAACAGCCAAGCTCTTCTCTGAGAAACAACACAAATGAAGCTGCCTTACTACATAAGCCATCATTTAGTTCAGTAATCAGAGAAGAAGCTCTAACAATAATTGCACCTGTCATTTGAAACTAAATATCTAACAAATAATAGAATCAATAAAAACTACCAAGAGTCAAAAAACGCCTCAAAGAATATTTAAATGAACAAAATGCATTCAGATGATTTCAAAATGTAGACTAACAAGCATTTGTCTAGAGTGCCATGTCTCCGCTTCACATAATGTCTTATTATGATGCACATAGTATCTGTGAATGTTTATACATCATGATTTTATCTTGTACATACAATACACTTATGTAGTATTATGTGTCCAGCTTTCACTTATGATTGTTTATGTAATATGCTTCAGCTTGTAAATATAATAGGCTTATGTAACATACATATCTAGTTTCTGGGCAGAACATTCTCTGTGTAAACAATACTTCATATTTTACACATTATAAAAACATGTTTTATTAGACTGCGGTGGTGGTGCTGAGGTAGCGTTGTTGCCTCACAGTTAGACGCTGCCCGTTCGATTCTCAGTTAGAGCATCTTCTGTGTGGTGACAAGTGTGAATGGGCGTTCCTTCGTTGAAGGTTGTGTGTTAGACCCGGCAAACCAGTACGTAAAAATCTACTGCCAATCATTAGCGGACCGGAGTTCCACTGTGGCGACCCCTAACCGGGATAAGCTGAAAGACACAAACAAACAATAAAAACATGTTTTATTAATTTATCTGTTCCTTGAGCCATTGGTGTGGTGAAAAAGATTCAGTCTGACCAGCCTACTTAGCCAGTTATAAAATACTAAATAAACAAATGAAATCAGTCCCAACTTCACCATCCCATGTCTTGCATGATAACAGTAGCACAGGGATATAGACATGATGTTAGGCAAGCAATCATGGAGACTGTAAAATGCATAGCAGATGCACTTAAAGTTCTTGCCACCATTTTTAAGCAAATAATGGTCCTTATCTCACAAATCAAGCAAGGCTGTATATGATAATCCTGGTATAAATCTATGTCTACCCATTCAGGCCTCAGGACTAGTCTTAAAGGTAGCTAAAGTAGTACTTTGTTTCACCTGTACTGCTAACTCATTCCATAGGCTTGGAATAGGTTGAGTTATGAACCAATGTCTTCAGCAAGTCTTGCTTATTCAGCGGTGTAGCTTTAGGTCCCTAGTGTAGGTGTCTAAACAGCCTCTGGTTTTGTGAAAAAAAGGAAGTCCAATAGGACTGTGTCATTCATGGCTTCAAAGGCAAGACACTGGTCATCTTGGAGCAGCAGGTAGGCTACTAAGTATAAGAAAAGTCATCCTACTATTTGGGGCCTTTCTGTTTGAAGAGTATGCTTGCATTTATACATACCAAACAGGACACTGTATTCAATGATAGGTCTATTAAGGGAAGTGGTAGGATGACATATACATGTGTGTGTGGTGTGTGTGTGTGTGTGTGTGTGTGTGTGTGTGTGTGTGTGTGTGTGTGTGTGTGTGTGTGTGTGTGTGTATACACACACACACAAACACATACACACACATACGGATATATATATATATATATATATATATATATATATATATATAAATATATATAGAGAGAGAGGGAGTGTCTATTTGTGCATGCATCATAAAAGTTTGAACTGAAGAACCATCGACACTCACTCAGTTGACATCAAAACACTAAAATAATTGAAACTCAACCAAACACAAAAAAAACTCTCCTTTTGCAATTGGTTAACTAAAAAAAAACTAACAATACCAGAATACCAACTTTGTTTGAATGTCCCCCACTCTACCTTACTCATATTTGCTAACCCTAAATGTAAAATTGCCCTTAACCTCAACCCTGCACACTACCTAATGAAATACCTTTTCCTCTAACTGTACCACAATACAAGACCCTTACGTACCCTTCTCATGTAATACACACCTTCAGCATACTAAAACTTTCCCCTAACCTAGCCATTACTGTAATCCTAGCCTAGATAAGCCACCAATACACTTCACACATGCACAACACTAAAACAATCAAAAAGAAAAGCAAACACTAAAACTATCCCATTACCAAGACCTTTCTCTAACCCTAACCCACAAACATTTGCATACACACTTCTATCCTTATTGCTGAAACTGTTTGGTATATCCAAAGTTTTGAAATGAACAACTCCCTCCTACATTTTAATCTAAAGCACATGCCATGCACATCACGTACCTTTCAACAAAAGTGAATTCTTCAAAGCAACCATGAAGTTAAGGAGGTGGGAGAGAACAAAGCTCCCCACATGGGGAGTTGAAGGATCTTGCTCCCCTAAGAACATTTTTATGGTATATTTGATTTGAAGAAAGTTTTCTATCAAATGAGTTTTCAGATAAATGAATTTTCAACCAAATGAGTTTTCAATCCAATGGCCTCAATCATTTCAGTTTCAGTGCAATAAGCTTTCAATGAAATGACATGCACCCACAGAGAGCATATCTAAACAATCCTACCTTGGTTTGTGATTTATGGATCATTACTGTTAAAATGAAGTGCTACTGTGAGCGATAGTGAGTGCGCAACATAAAGGAATTATAGCTTTTGTCTGGCTTGCAGAACTTGTATGGTCAGAATGACTTTACTGTACTTACTTTACTATTTAGTTGTATATTGCTTGTGTGATTTTTTTTGTCATAGAAGTTGCTTTAAGCTCTCTTTGAATTCTGTGGATACTGATTTTGATTATTCTTTTCTTTTACAATATTTTATTCGTTTGAATCTGAATATGGATTCCTTAAATGAGTATGCAATTAATGATGTGCTAATGCACAAATATCTTGTACAGTGTAATACATGCTATGCATATTTAAAGGGATCTAGGACTATTGAACAAAAGTTCAATAGTCCGAATCCACAATCACCGAACACACTTTAACAAAAGCGCTTTCACCGAAAAAGCGCTTTCATTAAAGTGTGTTAAAAAAAAATTAAATTAATGTTTTTGCAGGGGGGCAACCCCCCCGCACCCCCCACCCCCCTACTTTAATATTCTCACTCCGAAATCGCACTACAGTGGGGAAAAGGGAATTTTCCCTTATCCACACCATAGTACAACCTCTGCAACAGGCATACTTATGTGAAAGTGCTTCTTCGGTGAAAAGCACTTTCGCATAAGTATGCCCAGCCGATTGTGATTCGGTGATGCTGTCATTCGGGGATCAGTATGGATCCAATTTAAAGGTAACAGCTGATAACACTGGTGGTCTGTCTTCCTTGTTATCAGCCTAGTTTTGGGCAGACGTGTTTAGACAGGATGGCGTGCATTTTTCAAGATCAGGAAAGAGAATTTTTGCAGCAGATACTTTGCAATATTTGACAAACACTAGGCAGGATTTTTGGATGATTTGCTTACCATTGCTAGAAGTAAATTTAGAGTTAGTGATGAGGATTACACTTGTGCAATTGGCATGGCTTGGAGAACTGTTGTTTCATATATTAATGACTGGACTGATTAACTAAATAATGTTAGGCATAGAACAAATAGAACGCAGTTAGGAAATGATGCCTCTATTGTCTGCAAAGATCATTCAACCCCTGTAAAACAAGATGACGTCCCTGACAAGTTTGGAATTCTGGATGCAAGTATTCAGCAGTCTGAGGCTCCAGTTTGTTTAGAAGGAAACAAAAAAGAAAGAAAAGAAGAAGTTCTCAAGAAATAACAAGGAAGAAAAAGAAACGGATTAATGACTGTAATGGAAAGAGAATACTTAGTAAAAAGGGCACTGCTTTGTTATGTAACACACAGATGACAGGGAATGATAAAATTTTTATCAGAAACCTTCAGTCTACAGAAAAAAAGGCATAATTTTTTCCAAAAGGCAATGTAGGAAAAAGATCCAAAGGACAGCTGAAAAGAAAGAAATCATAATTGAACGTGGAAGGATTGAAGAACATTACTGTAAGAAAAAAGAAGAGAAAGACAGATGCTGACTGCATGGCTCAAGCTGTGGATTTACAGTACCAGCTGGATGAGAATTTAATACACAATGAAAACAGTGGGATTAATAAGACTAATAGTGATGGCGATCTATCCTACATAACAATTGAAAGAGCAGATATTACTGTATTAGACGCTGAAGATTCCTCAGAGCTGGTCAGCAAATATATTTTAGTAATTGGAGATTCAGTTATTAGAGGAACTGATACTTATATCTGCAGAGATGATAATGAACATAGAATAGTGTTATGCTTGCCAGGAGCAAAAATAGAAGATGTGAGACAAGCCTTGGAATGCCTTCATGTAAGGAAGTATGGATCTGTTTTTATTCATGTCAATGCAAATGATGTCATCTGCAAAGATTCTCTAATTGTTAGTAGGGAACCGACTACCCTCTTAGATAATATAGCTATATAACTGGTGATAGGACATAATTTTCACAAATCACCATAGAAAGGATAGTCAGGTCACCGTGAATGAAAAGATTGTTTGGGTAAATACCTACATGGAAAAAAAACGTTGTTTTAAAAAATGGAAATGTGTACAGCATCCAAGCCTAGTTTTGGGCTTCAGACAGGATGGCGTGCCTTTTTCAAGATCAGAAAAGAGAATTTTTGCAGCAGATACTTTGCAATATTTGAGGATTTTTGCCAGGTTGAAATTTTTAAATGTTCACAGGCAGCAAAATTTGATGCATCTCTGATGGTTGTTAATGCTAGGAGCATTAATAATAGATTTTTTTTTTTTTGGAAAATTTGCTATGTTCCCACAAGACTGATGCTGTTATTGTTTGTGAAACATGATTAAAGAACAATGAGTGGAAACCAGTTCTGTCAGGGTATAAATGTTTTTACTGTAACAGACATTCTAACAAAAAATCAGGTGGAGGTGTTATGATTGGGATTAGAGGTAGTTATGAGACCTGTGGTTATCACATGTTCATTCATAACACCAATAGTGTGACAATAAAGACAACCCTGGAACATATAACAATTGTTGGAGTATATAGACCACCAAAGTCAAGTGCAAATGATCTAGAGGAATTCATACATTTCTTGCATGAAACACAGGAGGGAAGAATAACATTAGATGGGGGCTTAAATTTATTAGAAACAGACTGGAATAATATTGATTCATCAGCATTAGTGATATCTAAACCAATGCACAGAACGTTAATTACAGATTATATGGAAGCAAAACAGTCACTGTAAAACTAACTGGAGTGAGGTGCTCAGTGGAAAAACTGCAGATGGAATGTGGAAAGTTTTGAAAGAGAAATTGTTTGAGTGCAAAAAATAAAACAATGTTTAAAATCAGGGTCTGTATTAAATCACTGAATGCTTAAAAAAGTGAACGCTGATTTATCGACCCTCTTTAAGTGAAAGCTTAAAATCCCGAACACTCGGAACAGCGATTTTTTTCCCAGGGGAAAAAAATCGTTGTTCCACAAAAAAAAAAAAACTTCAAAACAGCAAATAAAGTAGGGGGTTTCACCCCCATACCCCCCCCCCGATGTGGGGAGCAGTGCTCGCCACACCCCCCCCCACTTAAATATACCAACTTTGAGATCGCACCACAGTGGAGGAAATGGCAAAGTCCCGAAAATGGTCCAGCAATTTTTTTCTCCTGGGAAAAAAATCACTGTCCCGAGTGTTTGGGATTTTAAGCTTTCATAGGTTCATAGGTTCATAGGCAGGTACTAGGCTATCGGCCCAAGGGCCTAAGTAAGCCTAGCCAACAAGGTTCCCATGGCTTACGCCACCCAAGAAAGTTAATTTCCTGTTCCCCTGTCGAGCAAAGCCACAGAAGTGATGCCCGGGATGTATTTCATATCTCCCATCCACTCATCAAGATTTTTCTTGAAGAGTGATAATGAGGAACTTTGCTTGATATAGATGGGTAGCTTGTTCCAGAGTATAGGAAGTCTCAGGACAGGAATCTATCCCTCCAGCATGTCCTGTTTATTGTGGTAACAAGGTTTAAGTCCCTAGAGCGTGTAGCTCGGAGGGATTGGGATTTCTTTAGGTGTAGCATGTCCAACAGCTCTGGGTTTAACATAGCTTTATATGTTAGGCAGAGATCTCCTCAGAGTAGGCGATATGCTACAGAGTAAAGCTGGATTTTTTTGAGACGGTCAGTGTAGGGCATCTGTTTGAGGCCAGTAATCCTCTTTGTGAGGTACTTCTGTCACCTTTCCAGCTACTGCAGATGTCTTGAGAGATACATTCCAAAAGGGGCGTTGTACTCTATAATGGGTCTAATGAGTGCCGAGTAGAGGGGAACAATGACCTCTTTTTTCCTGGATGAGAACCCTTTTGTGATGAGGTGTGCCACATAGAAGTATTTCCTGATTACTGTGGCGATGTGATTATCAAAGGAGAGACTACTGTCCACCTGGGTCCCAAGGTCTCACACATTCGGCATTAAGTAGACTGCCGTTTATGTGGAAGTTCATGGGTACAGAGTTTTTACCAAATGGGATGACAATGCTCTTTTTGGCATTGAGCTTGAGACCATGCCTCTGACACCAGGCATCTGTCTCAGTGAGGCCCTTCTGTAGGATGTCCACATCATTTGGGGACTCGACTATGGCTCCTAGTTTGCAATCATATGCAAACTTCATTAGCCAGAGGCCTTCTGTGTTAGCCTGTACTTCAGAGAAGTAGATACCAAACAGGAGAGTTCCTAGGACTGAACCCTGTGGTGCTCCACTTGTCACTGGTTTGAAGTCAGATTTAGAGTCTGCAATTTTTACAGTGTGGGTTCTGTCAGTGAGCCAGCTGGCAACCCATCTTGTGATGTAGGGATTTATACCTAGTTTAGTGAGTTTAGCTATAATTCCAGAATGGGGGATGGTGTCGAAAGCCTTGGCGAGGTCAAGATTGGCTGTGTGAACCACATTACCCTCGTCTATGGCTTTGGTAACTGCCTCAAAGAAGTCGATCAGGTTCAGAAGGCATGATCTGCCTTTCATAAAGCCGAACTGGGTGGGGTCCAGAGTTTGGAGGTTACCAATGTCTTTGTTTATGAGTTCCATGATGATACATTCTATGGCCTTGCAGACCAGGCTCGTCAGGCTAATAGGGCGATAGTTCCCAGGATCAGTTGTGGCTCCCCCTTGGTGGAGTGAGATAACTGTTGCTGTGCACCATTCAGTGGGCACAAAGCCTGACGTGAGATTATGATTGAACATGGTGCTTAGGTGGGGAGCCAGTTCATTCTGAAGTTCATGTAAAACACAGCCTGGGATGTTGTCCGGTCCCATGGATGCTGTGTTTTTGGTGAGTGCAGCTTTTACCTGCATAGATGTCATTACAGGGACTCTGCATTCTTCCTGTATAGATATGGGGCCCTTTAGGGGGTGAGAGGGGGGTAAAGTTAGCACTGAACCTGTCTGCCAGGATGTTGGCAATATCAGTTGGTTCTGTAATTTTTGTGCCATTGTGCTGTAACTCAAAGCAGATCTGGGTGTTGCCATTGAGATTCTTGACATAGCTATAGAATGCTTTGTGGTTGCCCTTAGAATCAGTGGCAATTTTGTTTTCGCAGCTAGCTTTAGAGGATCTTATAAGGGATCTCAGCTTCTTACTGAGGCTGACCAGGGAGCTCCTCCACTCATGGGATTTTACTCTCTTTTGAAACTTTTCTTCCTTCTGTTATAGAGTTTGCTTAAAGAGAGTCGATAAATCAGTGTTCACTTTTTTTAGCATTCACTGAATTAATATAGACCCTAAAATCAGGATCTAGCCATACAACATCAGGGGGATATATTTCCATAAGCACAAGATATCTGATTAAGGTGAGAGACAAAAAATATAAGAAATGAAAGAGAGGTTGAACTACAACTTTGAAAACTGAAATAAACAAGTTAGACAAACAGATTAAGCATAGTGTGAGATAAGATCAAGAAAAATTTGAAGAAAATGTATATAAAGATATTGAGCATAATAGGACACCTTTGTATACATACATAAGATGTGGAAGGAGTAAAAACATACAAATTGATAAACTGTGTGCAGATTCTAAAATTTGTTCTCAGATACAACAGATTATAGATATATTTATAAAATCTTATGCAAAACAGTTGGGCTCCACAAAAGGGATGATAAGTTGTCCTAGTGACATCTAGGTAACCCCAGATAATAGAATCAAATTAGATTATATTGAAAAAGAACTGCACAAACTGGATCCAAACAAAGCACAGGGAGGAGATGGAATTAGTAACAATGACCTGAGAACACTTCAGCAAGAACTTACAGTACCATTATATTTATTATTCACTAGGTCGTATAAATATGGGGAGATTCCTCAAGATTGGAGACATGCGCTTATTAAACCTGTCTTTAAGGGAAAAGGGAATAGGACAATCCCAGAGTCATATAGACCCGTAAGTCTACTTTCATGTTGTGGAAAAATAATTGAGAAGGTAATATTGGATAAGTTGTTGCTGTCAGAACTGGATAGGTTGGGACTTGAAAAAATATATCAGCATGCATATGTTGAAAATAGATCTATTACCACCTGCAACATGATGTTCTATAACAATATTATAACAGCTATGAATGAAAAATTGTGCTGTGATGTAATTTATATAGATTTAACTTCAGCATTTGACAGGGAACACTGATCAATAAATTAGTACAACTAGGTATTGATGTACTCTTGAAAAGATGGATAGCTGTATGGCTTACAAATAGGACATAGCAAGTATCATACAGCAACTAGACAGGTGAAATCCTTAGTTGCAGTCAGGGTGTCCCACAGGGCTCTGTCCTAGGCCCTTACTTGTTTATACTTGATTGTATCTTTCAGACCTAACTTTCTCATCTGAGGTGTTCTACAGTCTATATGCAGAATATGCAGATGACCTGAAATTGGGTAAACTGATTACGTGTTACAGATAAGGCATGTCTGCAAAATAACTTGACTAAATTGACCATTTGGGCACATGAGAATAATATGCTGATAAGTACATCAAAAACTAGACATATAAGATTTGGGAGACATAAATTGAAAGATGAATATTTAATACAGCACATAGTGATTGAAACTGTAGACTGATTTAAGGACCTGGGTATATGGGTAGATTCAGCTATGAGTTTTTCTAATCATGTCAACCAACTGGTTAATGACAGTTATAGAACTATAGGTTGTATAAAAAGATTTATAAAGTCTAGGAAATCAAAAATGATGAAGTCATCATTTGTTTGTTACATTAGATCCAAACTTAAGTATGGAATAACAATATGGAAACTCTATAAGAAAACAAGCATGAGTAAACTGGAAAGAGTACAGCGGAAATATAGCAAGGATATCCATGGATGTGAAAATTTAAGTTATTATGACAGACTAAAATATCTGAACCTGTACAGTGTCTCTTACAGATATCTAAGAGGAGATCTTATTCAGGTATATAGGGTATTTAGGGACAACTACCTCTGGAAATGTTTGGCGTTATAAAAAATTGCTAGAGAATCATCAGACAATCTATGTAGAAGATTCTATACAAATGAGAAGTGTACTAATTGGTTCTCTGACAGAGTAGATGATGTATGGAACAGACTACCAAATTACATTAAAGCAAGTACTAGTTTAGACATTTTTGAGAACAGCCTGGACACATTATGGGAACAAGTGTTTTGGTATATTGGCAAGCTAGAATGGCATTAATGCCTGTGCTTGAAATAGTTGTATGTATGTATGTATGTATATCTTTCTATCTGTCTATATAGATAGATGGATAGATATACATGGGCAATGTAATGTATTCAGTCTTTCAGCACATTTTTGTAAGAGGAGTAATTGCCTTCTGAAGTTTTAGACCTGGGTAATATTCACTTCTCCAGACTGATTATAACAAGCTCACTCTGCCATTATGGCAACACCATTCACCTTGTTTTATAACTAAGGTACATGTATAATTCTTTGCTCTGCCTTGGATTACTTGTTCTACCATGTAATGTTTGCATTCATTGCATTCATGTACACATTACAATGCAAAGTTTTCATATTCTTTGCATGTTTACAGTTTAGACATGTTCTAATATTTTGTGCATTTTTTACTGTTGTGCTGTGGCTGAAATGGGTATCTTAAGTCTGCTACTTTGGTAAACATACAAATAAAAATAAGATGAAAGAAAACTAGAGGACATAGTCTGAAATCACACAGGCAGAAGGAGAATGTGTAAACTGCATACAAATAGTGGTCATAAGGACCGAACCCCCAGGCCCTGTAATTATAAGGGAGAGTGTTTAATATTAAACCAATTCACTCCCACATGTGCTCCCATACTGCTATCTGTGACACTCAGAATCAAGTGTTTACTAGGACAATGGCCCAAGTGCCAGTATTTATATTACTGTGTGATAGGAATCCTTCTCACGATACAGTGTATCACCCTCCTGCCTTCCTCCTACCAGAGAAAAGGTAAACTAGTAAAGCAGCTGACACGAAGAAGTCTTGTCTGAAACAGCACAATCTGCGAAAGTCTTTGGAGGTTGATCTAGTCAAAGATCACTGAAGTCAAATGAAAAATGGTAAGTGAAACATTGCAGCAATATTATTTGACTAAATATCAAACTCATATGCTAGATATATGATGCATTAGGATGTAACGTGCTGCAATGGCAAAACTAAGTTATATTGCATAATGTACAGATGTTATTCTCTGAATCAGCTAAAATACTGCAGGGCTAATTAACACAAAAGGCCATACTGTGGTATCGACCTGACCTGGCTGCTGACACTGCATTTTGTGCTACAAGCAGCACCAGCTTGATATTTATATATATATATATATATATATACATATATATATATATATATATATATATACAGTAAAAATATCAGAAATGTAAATAGCACACAGGGAAAAATATGAGTATTAGCAATTAGACTGTTTATACATAAGACAACACTGGTCTTAAAAATGGGCTAATTGTAACTAAATGTTGTTTGTCTTTTCAGCTTTTCCCGGTTAGAGGTCACCACAGTGGAACTCCAGTCCGCTAATGACTGGCAGTAGATTTTTACAGTGCCGAGTTGCCAGCCCAACACCCAACCTTCAGCGAAGACACGCCCATTCACGCATGTCTTCCAGAGGCCACTCGATCACAGGGAGGACATGCAGACTCCACACAGAAGGCACTCCAACCGAGAATCGAACAGGAGAACCTCTTGCTGTGAGGTAACAACACTACCGCTGTACCACCGCGGCTTTAAATATTGTAAGTAAACATTTAGAAAAATTCCCTCAAAAACTGAAAACAGGTTTCACTAATGTAGATGAAGCCTCAACTAAATGGAATATCAATGATAAGAAGAAAATCTCCTGTTAACCAAATCAAACCCTCATGCATTTTAAATTGCACTACCAAACAGCGCTTCATGAAGGCAGTCATGTTGAAAACAGTGCTTATATTGTTGATAAATTCCATACATTGTTTAATACAGAGCATACTTCCAAAGAGACACCAGGGTTCACAGAGGAGTCTAGTGCACCTGGGCAGTATTAATTCTGTGAGGATCTCTGAGCAGAGCATGTGAAACATCAGAATGTAATAGGTAAGGGATAGCCCTGGCATGCTGAGCTAAAGGTCACATAGCAAAGAAGAGGAGCAGTAGTTACATGCATAACACTTCTATATAACATGCATAGCACTTCTATATTACATGCATAGCACTTCTATATTACATGCATAGCACTTCTATATTAGCATCTTTTGTGCTTAGATATAGTTTCATTAATCTCTGATAGACTTAATGGGTTGCATAATTCAAAGACAATAGGTGGCACCAAGGGAAGGAAGTAAACTTGGACATGTATTGACAATGAAGCATTTGATCCTGAAGAAATGTTATCATGACAACTAGAATAGTTTGGTAAACCATTTGTTCTTCTCCAGTGTCAGTAAAATGATATAGTGTGAGGACCATTGGGCCTGAGGAAAAAACACTGTATATAACTGTGTGATGCTGTCTCAAAAAGGAGATTATGCTGTTTTGGTTGTGGTGGACCTATGGGCCTATCTATGAGTGCTAGTTAAGCATATCTAACTTAGGACAGTTAAGGACAGTATTTTGGTAGTAAGAGATGGTCAAAACAAACTTGGGTTTCTGGAGATTAGGTGTTTCTATATGTATCATGCCTGTTTTTATTGTCTTTTATTCCTCTGTGTGTGCCAACCTAGGTATATTTTAGCCTGTATTTGCACTGTTTTCATTATTATTTAAATTAAAGTTCATTTGTTAACCTTTAAAGGAGAACTGCACCCAAAAAACTCAAAGAAAAGCATGTTTATTTCATCATATGTTGATGTTTCCAACACCTTTAACTCCACTCTAGCATTATATATACTATTTATTTATATTTGCATGTTATACTGCAGTGTGCCCACATGAGGTCCAGGATTTTGATGTGAATTTGATTTTTAGTCTACTTCTTGCTATCCCGCAATCCATTCCATGTCTGTAGTAGATTATATCACACTTAGATGAAAGGCTCTTTTTCTTCCATTGACTTACCATTACACCTCAGAGACTTCCTGCTTTCTTTTACTGAGCCAGTTTTAATTACCAGATCTTGTACTTCAGTAACTACCCTTGCTTGTCTTTTAGCTCACCCTAAAAAACACGCTTACTAAGTGCTTTTCAGTGTGGTTGCTTTTTTAAACTCTCTAAAGTAAATTCTTTTGTTATCTCTCAGTTATTGTCTTTAAACTCCTTTCCCCTCCTTAAAACACTTCCCTTTCCTAGCTGTCAAACTGCTAACAGTAATTTAATCTGTTTGCTCTTGTGATTGGCAGTTCACAGCATGATTTACTTTTTTCAGTCTGAGGGGAGATCTATGCCTGGCATTATAGGTACCATTTGACCCACACTGATGGACCTTCTGCATATCCTCAAAACAAACAGCACCAGAACTACACACATTCTAAATAATTAAACACTGCCTGTGATATAAATAGGATCTGCTGGAAAGGCATGTATTCCAGAGACTACTCCTTCTCTGGAACAAGCTCCCCATCCATGTGAAGCAAACTTCCTCAATAACCCAATTCAAGTGTTACTTGGACAATTGGCACAAACATGGTTTCTTTCCTTTTTTAAGTCTGCATACTGACACAGCAGTTGAATGGCAATGCAGTGTTTATTCAACATATTGTTTTGCCCTCCCTGCCCAGACTATTAAGACACTTCCCCTCTCTGTTGGCGCTTTCATTTTCATATTGATTGGCCATAGCAAAATTACATATCAGCTTTATTTGATGGGCTGCTCAGATTTTTTTTTATTTCTCCATACCCTCAGTCACAACACCATACATAGCAATGACATCAGTCCAGTCAAGCCACAGGCAATCTGCTGATGTGTGACTTCATTGCTTTGCTGCAGGAAAGATGCTTCCTGTCTCTACTGTGGGTTATATGTAGCCCTGTCCCCTACACCCTGACAGAGAAGTTAAAAAAAGGTTAGTCCTTTCATTATCCCCAGCTGAATTATCTTCTTATAGTCTTCCTCATGTCCCATAACTATGTATTACAGATGCTCAATTTATAGCTAGATGGCTTTCTGCAGTAATTGCTTCTAAACGAATGAAATGTTTTCAGTAGTAAAACTATTGCACATTTAGCTGCTGGTACATGGTATGTGGCTAGCTTCTAAGATGCCCATCTTTACATAGCATTTGATGCATCAGTCATGGAGTATAGTTTTAGCCGTTACATTATGCATTGCAAACAAGCGGATGAGGTCAAATACATGTTGAATACATTACTGAAATGGCAAAAATATAAGTGTCAAAATGGATTTTTTTTCTAGTAGAATTATTTTATGCATTACAACTGACAAAATGGATTTCTGTTTTTCAGACCAGAACATTTTTACAGCAACTGTATGCTGCAAGCTATATAAGGCTCATGGTACTGCTTTGTTATAAAACAAAGGCATATTACAGTTTGACCTTGTTCTGGTCTCTGCTCTATATCTAAGAGAGCCTTGTTTGTGTCAATGAAGGTATAAGAGAGTGCAGGAATTTTCCAGAATAATGTTTCATTGTACAAAAAGGCTGTAGCTGTCTGCCATGTGTTTAGTCTGTTTTAAACTATGAGAAGCCCTGTTGTTAGTCTAGTTGGTCTATGTTAGACTTTATTGTTGCCAATCTATTCTGAGCAATAAAAGTCTTGCTGTCAGCACAGTGGTGCAACGGTTAATGTCACCTCACAGCAGGAGGTTTTCTGGTTCAGTTCTCAGCAGGAGTGCCTTCTATGTGGAGTCTGCATGTCCTCCCTGTATTCACATGTGTTTCCTCTGGGTACTCCATTTCCTCCGACATCCCAGAGACATGCATCTGGAGCATTAATCCTTGGGCCTCCGCTGAAAATAGAATCTGTCCTAGTTAGACTTTCCCAGTCAACAAATATTACATAAATAAATTATTGTAAACTACTTTCATGTCTAAGTGGTTTTACTAATGACAAACAGTAAAAACAAACTTCTTATGTTTGGCATTCTTAGCCAGTTTTTCTAAAAGAACTTAGCATGTTGACTCAACTGCATATAACATTTATGCCACAGAAGGAAGAAGAGGAGAAAACAGTGGCAAAAGAGAAGTAAACAGGGACCTCATTTCTTCAAGTCACCATAGATCACACCTTGAAAGTCTTCAAATGAATCTTTTTGAAGATAATTGTGACTACAGCAGCATATATTTTATAGAAAAAAAACTACTGAAAACAGGTACCATTTCAAAATTGTCATTCTGAAAGATATATGGACAAACTTTGTTTTTATTTGCATGTCAGCAATGAAAGATAAGACGCTAACAAATTAATGCTTTTTGGTCTTAGATAGCATTAATGACATGTCATATGATATAGTACAATAAATAGTAAAATAATCTCTGCTAAACAGCAGGAACAAAGAGAAAAATATATATGAGGTAATATTTAACTGCCATGCATACAAGAACTAAAAAGGCACAAAGTACAATGGCGAATGTAAGTTCTCAAGTTTCTCAGAAGCCATCATGTTAATGACAAGACTCTTTGCCATTGCAGCTATTATGGCAAAAGAAGTTTCAAAGTTGGACTTTTTCACAGCACAAACTTTATCCATGAATTGGTTGAAAAACACTAAGCTGTAGAACACTTTCAGTTCATCAAATGGTCTTTGTTGTTCAAAGCTGCCCATCAAGATGAATGAAAATACAGCATAATTTAAAACAAAAAATAGTATTCTGCCTGTTGATGTTTTATCATTTCAACTCCCAGATAAAGATTGAACTGTGCCTGCACAGTGTAAAAAGAAAATAGTCCATTCTACATTTTTTTCTGCAAGAGACAGACTGTCTGCCATAAATCCTAAAGCTCTGGAGATGATTTGTAAACAGGACAGACTTTCACAGAATGTGTTCTGTTTGGAAGATACTGTTAGATCAGGAAGAGAAAAAATAATAAGAAGAAAGTTTTGCACAGAAAGGGACTTTGAGATAATAACATTATCTTTCATTTTCAAACGTTCTATGTGTAGTGACATTTAAAACAGTCATGTTTAACCAGGTTTTAATTCTAAATGTGTTATTATGCAAAGTGGATGCAGAAAAGTCAGTTTGAAATTAATGTAATTAGTTCCAGATGTTGGCTGTAAGCCAAAGTATGTTTGCAAGATCCTAATCTGACAGTTTTATTCTAGTTTTATTTTCTTTTATTTCTGCCTGAATACAGTGTGGACCTTTATTTAGTTACAATGTTAAAGTTTTGTCTTAATGACAGGACTTCAGTTGCTTGAAGTAAAACAGTATGTTGCTATAGTAATCAAACAAACTAAAAATGTGTATTGCATTGAAGCTAATGTGCTTTGAGTAAGGCATGTATACTCAGCATACACATGCCTGGACATACCCAGACTACTGCAAGATTTTTCTGTCTGCATTGGTATACACCACCCACATATATCAGAAAAGACAACCTAAGATTTATGTAGATATCTTTAGTCTTTATTTCATATAACATTTATAATGCTAAAGATTTTGTAAAGAAAATGTAAGTTACTACTACAGATTAATGTAAAAATGCATGAACACAAGACTGTTAAGTTATTGGTAACAAAAATTCACTATATTTAAAATATGATAAACTGATGAACATTTGCAATGTGTGAAACTGTAGAGTTTATAAATATTAGACAGTAAATTAAAATCTTTTGTCTGTTCTGGAAGATGCAATAAGGAAAAGGTGGTATTCTGTGTGTCAAAATGCTCTTTTCAGATAATGCGAAGCACATTTTGGTTTGAGTTGTCATATTTCCAGAGAGGAGAAAACTGAATTTATTGAGATTTCTTGGTAAAATATGTTTTTTTCAGACTGTATTTCTTGATAGGAAAATAATCAACATGTGGGTTATATGTTCCACACTGACATTCTAGTAAAACACTCTAGTTACATAGAGGATAATTTGTGAGATTTAAAACACCAGAATATTTAACTATGCCACGTAGTATGGTCACAGGCCATACTTTTCAAAAATAACATTATTGCCAAGGGGGAACTTTACAAGTGCATGAAGTGTTCTTTGACAAAAGGTGTTTTGACTAAGTTCACATTTTTTCTTAATGTCACAAGGTAAACACCCCAGGTAAACTGAAATTAGCAGTAAGTTTAATAAACCAGCATGACAAGAGATACACATTTCTTCATACAGGTATAAAGCTATTTACTTAATACAACATATGAAATACTTCACTGACTCCTGAGTGGAGTGAGAAGCAAACATGGTTTAAAACATAATGCAAGTAAGAGGCTAGGAGAGTCATTACTGTCCTGAATTCTAACCAAAGTTAAATGACTCAGTAATTAATCAGGAAAACAAATGGTCATCATAGGGAAAAAATCTATTACTTCTGTTGTTTCTGTTATTAGCTATTGTTAAGATCTAAGCACGTAAACAAGGGTAAACTGTTATACAGCTAAAATGTTTAAAGCTGCAGATTTTTTCTGTTGTTTTTTTGTGTTTTCAGTGTAAACCAAGTAAATATTCAAGTTATGTAAAGCAGAAGGTTCAGGGTTCAACTCCTGGCTAATCAGTGACTGATAATCCAACACATAAGAGGGCAGGTGTTTAGTAATGTATAATAAGTTCAAATAAAATTATTTATGCTCTGTCAAGAAACCACAAACAATGTTTCCATGCTTATTTTATGAATTATAAAGACAAATTGACATGAATTTACCAAAAGAATTTCAACACTGGTAAACTTGTAGGTAGACACATGGAAATGTTCATCCATTTAGAGGGTGGTAACCAAAAAGAATTGTTAAACACTTCAAACCAATGATAATTAATATGTTGCAATTGTGCCCAAATCACCTTATGCATATTCACATGGGTGAATGTTCACAAAAAAGTAATTTTCCTGAAATTAAAGGGAACTAGATAGACTGGGCAAGGACAAGGAAACCACCATGAAAAACTTTTCAAAAGCAAACTTCACATTACTTAAGACCAAAGTTGAAAGTTTCAAAGCCCCCATACTGAAGGATAACATTGCCCAACCTGCAAAATCCTTTACTAATGCATTCTACGGGTACCTACAAGAATGCATAGATCGTGCCATCCCAAGCAAAACCAAAGCTCACTCCTCCAAGAAAAGGAAACCAGTCTGGTGGACTCCTGCCATAAACAAGCTATACAATAGAAGGTGGAAACTAGCATAGAAAAGAGTAAAATCCCAGGAAGGGAAGACATCCATGATCAGTATCAGCAAGAAACTACGATCCCTCATAAAATCATCCAAGGCGAGCTTTGAAAGAAAAATTGCCAAGGACTCCAAAGATAACCACAAGGCATTCTTTAGCTATGTCAAGAATCTAAGTGGCAATGCTCAGACCTGCTCGGAGTTAGTGCAGAATGGCACAAAATACACTGAACCGACTGATATCGCCAACATCCTGGCAGACAGGTTCAGCGCAAACTTCACACCCATCTACCCCCAAAAGGGCCCATAACCATACCAGAAGAATGTAGAGTCCCTAAAATCACAGACACTCACGTTAAAACAGCCCTCTCCAAAGCCAAAAACACAGCATCAATGGGACTGGACAGTGTCCCAGGCTGTGTCCTACATGAGCTCAAAGATGAACTAACCCCTCACCTAAACACACTGTTCAAACTTAGCCTCTCCACAGGCTATGTACCCATAGAGTGGCGCACAGCAATGGTTATTCCGGTCCACAAACGTGGAGCCACAACGGGCCCCAGGAACTATCACCCTATAAGCCTGACTAGCTTGGTCTGCAAGGCTATGGAGTGCATCATCATGGAATCCATTAACAGGGACATTGGGAAACTCCAAACACTGGACCCTACCCAGTTTGGCTTTGTTAAGGGCAGATCATGCTTCCTAAACCTGGTGGATTCTTTGAGACAGTTACCAAGGCTATAGATGAGGGAAAGGTGGTACAAACAGCCTACCTAGACCTTGCTAAGGCCTTTGACGCCATTCCCCATTCTGGTATTATAAACAAGCTCACCAGCCTGAACATAATCCCCTACATCACAAGATGGGTTGCCAACTGACTCACGGACAAAACCCACATGGTAAGAGTTGTGGGAGCTAGGTCCGACTGTAAACCGGTTACAAGTGGCATTCCCCAGGGGTCAGTCCTAGGACCCCTCCTGTTCGTCATATATTTCTCAGAGGTACAGGCAAGCACAGGAGGACTATGGCTGACCAAGTTCACACACGACTGCAAACTAGGGGCTATAATTGGCTCTCCAGCTGACACAGGCATCCTCCAAAAGGGTCTCACTGAGACGGAGACCTGGTGTCAAAATCGTGGCCTCAAGCTAAATGCCAAAAAGTGCTTAGTCATTCCCTTTGGAAAAAGCAAAGTACACACAAACTACCACATAGGTGTCAGTCCCCTAAATATGGAAGACGTAATAAGGGATCTGGGGACCCAGGTAGATAGTAATCTCACCTTTGATAATCACATTGCCAAAGTGGTTAGAAAATCCTTCTACATGGCCCACCTAATCACAAAAGGGTTTGCATCCAGATCAAAAGAGGTCATTGTGCCCCTCTATTCATCACTCATCAGACACATGATATAGTACAACACCCCATTTGGGATGTACCTTACAAGACACCTGCAACAGCTGGAAAGACCACAGAAGTACCTCACCAAGAGGATCACTGGCCTCAAACAGATGCCCTATGCAGCTCAGCTGAAGAAACTCCAGCTGTACTCTGTTGCATACTGCCTACTCAGAGGTGATCTCTGCCTGACATGCAAGGCCATATGCAACCCAGAATTGATGGACATGCTCCACCTATAGAAAACCTTATCCCCTTGAGCCACACTCTCTAGGGATCTAAACCTCATCACAACAATAAATAGGACGTGCTGGAGGGATAGATTCCTGTCCCAGAGACTTCCCATGCTTTGGAACAGGATTCTAATCTACATTAGGTAGAGCTCCTCGCTAACACTCTTCAAAAGAAACCTTGATGAGTGGATGGGAAACAGAAAGTTTACCCCAGGTATCACTTCAGTGGGTCTGCTGGACAGAGGCACAGGGAACTAATCTAAGGGGGCGGCAAAAGCCAACACATTCTGGCTAGGCTTATAAATGCCTTCAGGCAGATAGCTAAGTACCTACCTATGAACCAATGAACCTATGATATTCTAAAGGCAGTTTACATTTTCAGATGTTTTTGCCTTTTTAATTTCTCCAAGACTTTTGTGTTTCTAATTTCATGATGGGAATGGACCCCATCCCTAATTCAAATTATGATTAATGTTCATGAAATTAGTATTGTTTCAATCTTTGATGTCAGCCAAAAGTACTCCTCACAGTACCCACTATGTGCCCAGAACTGACTGCTTCTGCAATTCATATGGAGTTATATGTATTGGTAACATATCTATATATGAATGTAAATTATTTTTTTATGAGACTCATTGCTCCTACTACTATTGGAACTGCCTGGATATCCTTTTTCCATATTGCCCTCATTTCTGCCTGCAAATCCTAGTATTTTATGACTTTCTGTCTCTCTCTTTTTGTCCTGTATGAGTTTAGTTATGTGTTTTTAATAAACCTATAATCATTTTGAAGAAAAGATAAGTAAAATAGGGCTAATTAACTCATTAGTGCCTATGTGGTGTGGAATGTTGCATCTCTTACAGCCACATACATGCTTGTATTCCAGAGCATATTTCTGAAAAAAACAATTTAAAATGCATAAGATAATCAAGGCTTTTCTACTGTGAAACTAGCATCATAGATTAACAATCTTTGTGTCATTTTATTAATAACTACTTGTCCTTTCTAATCATGCCAATTGTAATCTGATGTGTCACTTAGTTAAAGATGTCAGATCCAAAAAAGGTCTGTATGCCATATGGAGCTATGGGTGTTAACTGAAGGATACAAAAAATATGCTATAGGCTTGAATGAGTTAAATAGTTGGTTGGTTGATTAATATATTAATTAGGCAAAAAAGGAGAAAGGGTGACCTTGTTGCAAAAGGTTAGGAAAATAATGGAAAATACATTAAAGTCATTACACAAAAAGTAGTTAACTCAAAGCTGCTTTCACACATATCCTTCTCTTTTCTGCTACTATAGCCTTCCTATCCATACCTTATTACATCACCTTCTTTGAAAACAGTACTTTACATGAACATAACCTTCACCTCCAACAGACTTTACCAACCTCTTCTGTCAACACCCTCAATCATAGTAATATAACCTGTTCCTCTAACTTTTTACTACCAAAATACCACAGAACATATCATATGTCATACTACTTAAACAAAAAGTATCTTTATAGCACACCAAAGATCCTTAAATGCCAATTTTACCCCCAGTGCAACCTCCTCCTACATGGAGATATTCATCCTAACCCTGGCCCTAATACTAACTGTAACTTAAATCTAAACAATACTACTTTACCAATACCACCATCATGCACTAAAGCAGCCAACTCCCTTCAAATAGCTCACCTTAATATTAGAAGTATAAATAACAAAACTCACCACCTACATGCACTCCTAGACCTACATTCATTTGATATTCTATGTCTCACTTAAACTTGGCTAAAACCCTCTACTCAAGACCAGGAAATCACCCCTCCTGGCTATAATATACTTAGATGTGACCGCATAAAAAAGAAAGGTGGAGGTATAGCCATTATCTATAAATCTAATCTTAAAGTGACCCTCTATAATGAACTTCCATCACTAGACACCAGAGCAGAAATATTATCTATCAAACTTCAAATTAACAATAATAAATCAATCTTTCTAATTTGTTTGTACCTTCCCCCTGGAAATAATACACATATTCTTGAAAACTTACTTAGCTCACTTTCTAACCAACTACCCCAAGAAACCATAATACTTGGTGACTTCAACATTGACTGGTTAACCTGTTCATCCCAGCACCCTACTAACCACATAAACCTCTATGGGTTCTCTCAATTAATAACCACTCCAACTAGAATCCACAAACCTAATAAAAAAGAAACAACTCTGGATTGGATCCTTATTAATAACCATCCTAACATCTACACTCCAGGAACTCTTCCTGATAATATTAGTGACCATATGCTCACATATGTTGTTAGACAAAAATTGCATATCCCAACTACACATAAACTCAAGACATCCCGCTCAAGAAAATTCTTCAATCCTGAAAAGTTCCTGACTGAATTAAAAGCATGTGACTGGTCTCCACTGACTCACCTTGAACTTAATGAGGCAGTGGCCTACTTTAATACCAACTTTCTACAGATCCTTGACTTTCATGCTCCCATTCGCTCTACTAGGATAAGATCCAAAACTGCACCATGGTTAACTAGACAAACTAAGAATAAAATGATCCTGAGAAATAAAATGTGGGCTAAATGGAGAGCTACCAAATGTCCATCAGATCACCTCCTCTAAAATGATCCTGAGAAATAAAATGTGGGCTAAATGGAGAGCTACCAAATGTCCATCAGATCACCTCCTCTTTAAACAATTAAGAAATGCTACTAAGAAAGATACTCTTACAGACAAAAAGGAATTTTATCTACACCTTCAACAATCCTCTCAACACACCCCTCAAAAATTCTGGTCAGGTATTAACACACTTCTTAAACCAGGACATACAACTACTCCTACCCCTTCAGGCTTTAACCTTAACAATCTCACCCTGATCCCTGATGCCTTTAACAAGTATTTTACAGAAGTCATTCAAACCCTAGCTAATTCATTACCCTCATCCACAGTTATCTTACCAAATACCCCTAGCACCTCCTTGAATGCCTTTCACCTTCAACCTGTAGCTACATCTCTTATTTACAAGCTTCTCAAGAAACTTAAACCTTGTACTCCATCCGCTGATCAACTGCCATCAGAATACCTACAAATTGCTGCAGAAGCTATAGACTACCCCATATCCATACTTATTAATAGGACTATCTCTGAAGGGAAAATTCCCACCATATGGAAAATATCTCATATAATTCCTCTACATAAAGGTGGCTCCTCTACTGAGTTCTCAAACTTTTGACCTATTGCCTTACTCTCCCCATTAGCAAAGATTATGGAAAGATGCATACACAAACAATTTCTCAACTATCTTCTACAAAACAGATTACTAGCCAATTGTCAACATGGTTTCAGACCTTCCCACAGCACTGCAACTGCCCTCCTCTCCTTCACTGACACTATAAATAACAACAAAAACAATAATCTTTTCTCCTCTGCTCTATTCCTAGACCTGTCAAAAGCTTGCGACATGGTTAACCATAATATACTTCTTGATAAACTAAATCACTATTCTCTTGGCTCACAAGCACTTCAATGGTTTAGGAGTTATCTCCAAAACAGGCAACAAGCAGTGCTATGGGACAACAACCTATCTTCCTTACTACCAGTAAACATTGGGGTTCCTCAAGGCTCTATTTTAGGTCCCCTTCTTTTTTCTTTATTTATAAATGACCTACACGTGAATATACCCCAAGCCATCTGCATTCAGTATGCTGATGACTCAACTTTAATCTGTTCTGCTAATAATGTTTCCTCCCTCCAGTCCCTCACCCAAACAGTCTTCGATGATGTAGAAAAGTGGTTTATGGAACACTCCCTCCTTCTTAATCCCAAAAAAAAAAACTTCTTCTCTTCACTCCTACTCACAAATCTTCCACACCTTTCTTCACTATCTCCTCTAATAATGCTACCTGTATTAACCCAGACATGACCACTCGACTACTAGGTGTAACTATTGATAACCGTCTTAATTTTGATGACCATATTAACAACACCATTAAATCAGTTAACAAAAAAATAGGTACTCTCTACAGAATTAAACCCTTTCTTACCCCAGCAGCTAGAAAAACCATTGCCCAGACTCACCTGATCTCTTTTCTATGCCACTGCTATATATACTAACTTATCAAAGAATAACTTGACCAAACTCTCTACCTGTTATAATAGTATATCTAGATTCATTACTGCTACTCCCTTTAGAACTCACCATTGTCTCAACCTCAGGCAACTCAATTGGTTAGAATTAAATAACCATTTACTCTATCAGCAACTACTTATCATTCATAAGTCTCTTCACTACCCTGAAGCTACCCCAAGCCTTACAAAACTTATTTCACCTTATAAGAACCTAGCTACTCTACGCTCTGCTAATAAACTCCTAGTAGCCTCGACTAAATCTTACAATAAAGCTGGTGACTCATTATTTTCAAATTCTGTTGGGAAAATCTGGAATCAACTCCCTCAAGAAATAACTAACCTAGACTCCACACCCCTATTCAAAAAACACATCAAAGAATATCTTAAAACTCAGTGGCTATGTCCTTGTACTAAACCCGACTGAAATTACTTCTCCCTTACTCCTACCTTCCCCCACTATCCCCTAACTGTGCCTCTAAATAATATATTTAATTGATGCCAGCTACTTCTTTTATATTGACTTTTCAAAAGATTTGTTTTATTTTCCTTCTCCATGTTATGCCGTCTTGTGATTTTCTTATCAGTTTTTATTATTCTAACTTTAGTATGCTGCATTCCTGAAATTTGTATTGTTAACCAGCTGTTTTTGGTTAACTTGCCTTGTGTTTGCTAGTTGTTTTTTTGTTAAATTCTTACACAAGCCTATCATTGTACTTTTTGTAGTTTGCTTATGTTTTTTGCTGTTAATGTTTTCTTACTTCATGTAATTGGAGCTTTTGTCCCCGGGCCTCTACTGAAAACGGATATATGTCCAGCTAGACTAGCCCGGTCAACAAATGTAAAATAAAAAAAAATAAAAAAATAAAAAATAGCAGGACTACTTTCAGAATTTAACATGATGGGTCAGACAGCATAACTGACATTGTGTCTGAGCATCGGGGGGGGAGGGGATACTTTTAGCAGTTGTAGTTTTATTTTACAGTGATACTAATAAAGGGTGTAATTAATTAATGAAAACAGATTTAATTCCTTTCTTCTGTTGAAGAAAAGGATATCAACAATAAGTTTGGAAGTTGGCACAGAAGGTTAAGTCTAAGAATTGCAGTTCCTCTGGTGCAGTGTTTGACCAGCTCAGTTCTCATTTGCCTACTGCATAACATTGATGAAAATCACTTAAACAGACATTGCTTTCAGATTGTTTGTGAAAATAAACTGTCCAGTGAATCTACCTGATCAACAAATGGGTGTCAAAGAATGTTGTTATAATCCTATTAGTAAGAAATATAATTATTTATGTTTAAATTTACCAGACAGTATTCAAATTATGCACAGCACATGCATACTATTTTCATCAAAAGCACAACATATGCATATGAACTCCATGACATGCACAGTGTGTGTATATGATTTTTACAACATGCACAGGATAGGACCAAAAAGCTTATTAGCTGACAGTATTCAGACATCAGTTTGAATGGTAAAGTGACATGTTCATTGAAATATGTTGGTTAAATGTGTTATTACTGCCTGAGGAAAAAGCACTAAAGGTTATTTAATAAAATTCAGAATATTGTAAACCAGACTTCAGTAGGTAAAATAAATACTAACAGGATATTGCTGATTTAGTTTAAAAAAAAACATGACACAGAAAACATTATTTTAGTAGATATGAGGCTAATAAAGGGAAAGTGTGTGTTGCAGATTGGCTTGTAGAAGTAAGCAGAATGCAAAATAGCTATGTTATGTAGCAGGATTCATGGAGGTCAAGACCTGATCTTTGTGGCATGATGTCAAATAGAAATCTCTGAAGTTTACACATCTAAGTAATATGCATTTATTCTCAGCGAGAAAGGGGGTAATGTGTCAGATAAAACATACTGCAAATCAATTAAGGCAGTGAAATGAAACTTAAGATCATTGGGATACAACTTAATAGTCGTATATGTTCTATATGCCAAAGGAGCTGATGACTCACTGTGGCGATCTGTTTTCAGGTCATCTTCATGGATTTTTTTAAAAAGGCTCTTAGTTGAAGTCTTTTATTATTCTAAGCATGCTATGCTTCATGTGTTGTACATTAATAACATAGTACAAGATAGATCCTAGGAAACTGATAATAATAATGGAGTATATATGCATATAAATGCATGGAGTGGGTGCCCACAATCAAGCACTCCAGCCAGTAGGTGTGTTTCTAACTTAGTGCTCATTTTTCTTGCACCTCATGTCAGTCCTGCTGAGTTATTTCTCAGTGTAAATCTAAACATAAAATGGCCAGATGGTTATCCGAAGAAGCTTGGACTCGAATCTCTTACACCAACTTCCTTAAGTAGTTAAAAGTTTGATTTTTTTTATAAAGGATAAATCAAGGGGAGAACCATTGAGTATAATACTGAAATATCACAAATATAAGTGTCATAATGGATTTTGTCTAGTAGAATTATTTCAGACAATACAACTGATAAAATGGATTTCTGTATTTCAGACCAGAAACATGTTTAGAGCAACTGTGGGCTGCAAACAGCTTGTAGTACTAATTTGATATGAAACCAAGCACTATTATAGTTTGACCTTGTTCTGTTCTCTGATCTGTAATGGATGCAGACTTGTTTGTGTGACTGCACAAATGAAGTCATGAGAGAGTGCAGAGTATTGGAAGGAATTTTACAGAATATTCTTTCATTGTACAAAAAGGTAGTAGATATCTGCCATGTCATTAGCCTGTTTTAGACTATGAGAAATCATAGTCTAAAACATAGTCTAGCTGACTTTTGTTAGACTTCATTTTTTTGCTGCCAATCTATTCTGAGCAATATATGTTTTGTCTCACCTTGCATTCATGCTTTAGACAGATGACAGAAAAGGAACTTCTTAACAGGAAAGAAATGCACTCTATGTACTAAAATGCCACCTGAGTTTATTTGATCTTTCTGCTTCCTGATGTTTCATGTTAGCTTTTATTATATTATCAAATGTTTGTCTGCCTGATATAAATCCACACTAATGTAGGTTTATTCTTTTTGGGAGGAGCTTAGACACTCTTTTAGTGAGTGTAGCTACAAATACTTTATGATTGTGGTTAAAGACTAAAATTGATCTATATGAAAATGAGTTACAAGGGTCATTTCCTACTTTGTGGTATACTGAGATAACTGTTTTTTTCCAAGACAGTAACCGCAACAAAAAAAATAAAAAATCACTGTGTTTTTACCATCTTCATATTGACATCTAAGACAAGTCATTGAGCAGAAAATGAGAAAGACTGTCAAATACATCTCCACCATGAGCAACTACGTAAGAGAACCATGATGCATAATAAGAATAAGAGATCAGTCAAGAACTGACACTAAATATTATTCAAGAATGAAGAAGCCTATAAAGCAACATTTTCACAACGATCCAAAACACAAATCACGCGCTTGGTTTAGTCTTGTTTTTAGCTTATTTATAAACTCACTTACTGATTGAATGAGTTGTCCTTATTATCAAAGAGGATGTTTATATGTACTTTTTTATTTAACCTTCTTTCAGAGAATGCTTCTCAATGTGCAGAGAGAAAAAACTGAGATTAATGTTATTTCTGTCCACTGGATAATTCTAAACTTTATGTGTGTCTGTTTATTTACTCGTTGCTATACTTACGTTGTGCTAATGAAGTGTGTTATATTTTGTATTGTAAATATTGTTTCCTTTTAATTCTTCATGAAAGTCCTAGCTGAAAATGAACCTTTGGTTCCAGTCTACTTACCTTAAATAAAGAAATAATAATAATAATAATATAACAGGAACTGTCATCTTTTTATTGTTGAAATTTGTTAAACAATTATTTTAGTCTAGTTTTATTTGGGAATGAATTTTGCAAAGCTTGCATCAGATATTTTGAAAAAAAAGTAGCTATAAAGTCAGCTATGATCAAGGTGAATAAAATGTAGCTGAAGTTTGTGGAAGCTGTATCAGTGGACTGGTAAGTGTTGTGATACAGAGGGGAATGGGTGCCTGTTCCATTCTCTGTAACTATAATCTATGGTGTGTAAGGCTAACATCAGCAGCCACTTCACTGTCTAGCTTTAAATCCTAGCTTGAGGCACTATATGGGCAGTTCTGAAAAGAAAGCAATATAGAAATTATTGTGGCATTGCAACCATGAAAACTTGGCTCCACTTGCACTTTTCTACCCTGTTTAGTTTAAGCTTGTCATCTCAGACCCCAGTCCAAACCCCACCGTTACCTACATGCTCCACTTCAAGACCACATTTTCCCACTGAGTGTGAGAGCCAGCTTCACTTGAGTGTAGTATTGAAGACTTCCAATGCATTTATATCAGAGAAGCATAGCATTTTGTGGAAGCTCAAGATCACCTAGATTACCCAGTCTACCCTATTCCTGTACACACTAGATAAATTAATGTTCTTACTTAGTCAATGGCTAAATTCTTTTTCCCTATCCATGAAAATTATTTTAACTTACATCCCTTTGACAATATTTTGAGCTTCACTGCTGTCTCTGACTCTGCTGCCTCTTTCAGTAATTTGTTCCAGATATTCATTATTCTTTTCCTAATGTCTCCCTGGAGAAGTCCATCTGCATGCTACTTTGGTATAAATGTACACACCAATTGCCTCACTGTGTGATCTATAGGGCCCCCTAATATTTTCCATAACCCCGTCACCTGTACTGAAAGTACTTGATACTTATTTAAGATTCTTTGGCAAAATCCCTACATAATTTATTTTGATCCTGGTCTGCTGACTTATACTACAATACCAATATACCAGTTCTTATGCCTCCTGTATCCTCAGTAAATGAATCTGACCTTTGCCACCATCCTACCAATGCACATGCATGTCATACAAACTATATTTTCAGATAATATACTCCAACGTCAAATTTATTTCAGAATCCTTGTCAAGAATATCTCATAGTCATAACTCTTTCTTTCTTTTGCTGAATGTCTTTAGGATAATGCTTTTAGAGCTACAGGACATTATCCATACTCAAGAAATTTCCTTTCAATATCTGTATCACTCTGTGCCACAGAACCTTCTTCTTCCTGTTAATGTTGTTAAACACCAATACCCTTTGTGTGACAAAACCTGACCATTGACTTATCATTATATCTCTGTACTTGTCACAGAGGATGACAGTCCCTAGATATATTTCCTTGAACTATAGCATTTGAGGTTAAGACTGACCAGGCTATGTATGTCATCCAGTCATCAGGTATTCACCAGTGAACACCACCCCCAAGCCTGTCTCTAGAGTTTTTGCAGTACCCTGTTTCTGGATGAGATTCTCAGGTTCTTTAAACAAATTTCATAAGGTAAAATTTTAGATGATACATTCTCCAGCCTCTCATTTCAGATAAAATTGTCAGTAATGACTCTGTCAGTAGGAGAAAACACCAGGAAAAAGTAGGTCTAGGATCACAGAAGCATACAAACTCCCCTACCACATTATGGTTGTAATCCCAAGCAAGAAGCCCATTTGCATCCAGTGTAAACTCCCCACCTATAAGGGGAAGGGTAGAAGCAAGGTGTGATTTTATTTGAGTTGCAATCAGGACTAGATCAGATTAGGACAGATTACACCCTAGCAATAGAAATTAACTTTTGGGATGTTGAATGTTATCTGACTGGTGTGAAAGGAGCCAGATCTTATGTGGCATGAAGAAAAATATGAAGTTGATGTAGTTGGTCTTAACTCTGCACATAGTTTTTGCTCTGGATTTAGACTTCTTAATGGGAGTGGTCTCTCAATTAGTCTGTATTTTTCTTACAGAAGAGGCCCCAGATAGGTCTTGGGATATTCACGCACCCTGGCTGGATGCAGTTGAGATGAAGTTTGTGATAACAGATAAGATGGTCACTGTAGTGTGACTGACTGTTGCAGAAAACATTTTTACTGCCGATAGTGGATATGTACCTCATGTCTATATGGAGTATTAGGGTGTCTAAGACCATGCAGTGCTTGACAGGGTACTACCTACACATTCTTTAGGAATAATCAGAGAATTTGAAGAAGATGTGGAAACTTCCAGAGATGATCTGAGGGGTGTGATTCAGAGTAACTTTTTGTATGATCTGAATTCAAATGGTGAATTGTTGCTAGATGCTTATACTTGTTATGGACTGTCTGTTAATGAACATTATACCTCAGTCCTGGGTATACATTTTCAGCATTTGTTTTAGCTTCCTTCCTCCTTGTAGGACTAAGCCTAATGGCTCTTCTACCTGTACACAGTCAGCCTATTCATTCCATGGTAATGGGGTCTGGAAATTTTGGGGTAAGGTAAGGGCCCTATGGCCTATTCATTCCTCCTTAGGAATCCTCCATGAGCTCATCTACTCAGTATGACAGTTGGTAGTGGGGACCAGGCCAACTTGCTGGCCCTGTTTGGTTATGTACCCTCTCCCCTGGCAGAGCACCCCCTCCCTGCATTGCCTCTTCTTCTCTCTACTACAAGAGCCTTCCAAGCAGAAGCATGCCTCCATGTTCTAAATTAATAGGTAGTGTGGACTCAATAGACTCAAGCTCCATTGGGTAGACACCTCGCTCTCCTGCTAGGCATCACCAATGTGATGAGCCACAGCAGCCACCCTTCACCAGGATGGGGAAGCCAGTAACATCTGCTTACTACCATCGTCCCACACTACCTCCTACAGATGCTTGATCCGCTTTTCAAACTCGGGTTACTTGCAATGCAGTCAGGACTTTATCCCTCTACCCCATGGAGGTGTCTTATTTTCTGGATTCTTGCGCCCCAAGAGGTACTGGCTTGTCAACTGATCTTTGTTTAGTTGTGATGTTGGTCATATGATCGTGGTGGTGGCTGGGCATACCCAGACAATCCAACTTTACAGTGAAGATATCCTTGGAATGTTTGGCAGATGCATCGCTTCATGAAAAGTTTCTGCTAAATAGCATGGATGTAAGGAACAAAAAGTCTGAATGGGTGCTATTTAAGGCCTTGAAGCAGTGGTAAGAATCTGTGCCTTAAGTGTGGTTGATGCTTGCCATGGTGGTAACCCTAGGATATGCCAGAGGAAACCAGCTGTGAGGGAAACCATTAAGCTAAGGAACAAGACTTTTTATAACGTGTTAGTAGGGAAATATCTGGGATTTACTAATAGGTGTCTATAAGGCGTGAAGACAGCACTTTCAGGCAGTCATGGAAGTGAAGGCCTAAGAGTGGAAATAATTTGGAAAAAACAATGGCAAATGACATCCAGTTGGTTTCAGATAGGTTCTGAGCAATCACATCATTGGGAGAGGGGCAGGACATTACTCTGGCTATCCTCAGCCACTGTTGAGAAATGCTATCCCTGAATTGTGGTGCTGTCAGAATGTGGAAAATACACTGTGAGGAACTCTTGAACCCTGTGGAAATGCTCTAATTTTAAAATCCACTGACAGGTAACTGATAGGGTTGTACCCATTGTTATACATGAGGTTATTACAGTTAAACAGTTTCATTGGTGGCAGGGATCCCATAGTGTTGGAGAGTTAGTCGCTTATGCTGCTGGAGGTACTGCATTTTGAACTGCCATCATGATTAGCATTTCTTGTTAGTGTTGGGTGGAAGGCAGAGACAGTACTTCTTAACAGCTCAAATCACAGTTTGAAGAATTAACCAATAAATAAATAAATAATATATCTTGAAGAAACTTTCAGATAACAAAATGGAGATATAAAAAGCAGTACTTGACAAAATGAAATAAACTGTTTTGACAAACGGAATGATAATCACTAAGGTGACTTAAAATGTCATCTAAACATAAAATTCCCTCATATATCTAGCACAGTCCGAATAACATAGAAGATTATGATTAGTTCGCCGATCATAACCTGTTTATTATGTGTTTGAGATGTAGATGCCAAGAAACTGAAACTTGGCATCCATGATGTGAACACATAATTAGAGGTTATGATTGGAGACCCAATCATAATTCTTTGTAGTGCACGGAGCTCTATCTGCTCCATGTACTACTCGTTGCTGGAAAAAAAAATGCAAAGCGTTTTGCTGGCTTTCAAGGCTGTAAAGCACTTAGCATGCGCTATCAGAAAGACAGTGTAACATTACCTTATGTTTATTCTCACCTTTTTATGCCTCTCAATTATTCAGACCTTCGTAGAATGTTCAGATTTTTGCTTCATATGTTTGGTCTGTTTTCATAAAATCTTTGGCTTTCAGATAAATCTCTAAGAATTGATATCACTAAATAATGATGATGTATATTTGAGGTTCAGACTTCATATTCTTCAAAAAAATGCAGGGGAACACACATTCTGTTATTCTAGCTATTTTCTAGGTTTATAACTGGAAGTCGGGGACACATTATCGGTACATGCAGCAAGTAGAAACAAATCTGTTGTTTTATTCTACTGCTGTCTTTTACTGGTCAGAACTTGCAGAGGTGACTTCCTAGCATGAAACCTGACCTTAACAAGTTAAGCATGAGGTGTTTAACATTTGTTAAGATCGGATGCCATGCTACTGTACCACTTAATTGATTTATGTTTTTCCAGATATAGAAGTGTTATCACTGCACGCCATGCAATGTAAAAATATTAAAAATGACTAGGAAAGGTGTAAAAATCAATAACCTTCCTATAAACAAAATAACGGATCTCCTACAGTTGATTTTTAGTGGCTACACAATAAGGATAGTAAGAGGAAGTTATAGCCCTAATTAAAAAACTCCCTGGTACACTGTGAGCCCATTCCAGTCTTCCTACTACCCCTAAGGGAACAACCAAAAGTTTGATGTGGTACTATAATAACTTGACAGGGTTATTGTACATCAGAGCTCAAAGTGCACAGACAGAAAAGGATATAGAGGAACAGAATGAAGTCATCCCCTTTGGAAAAAACAAAGTACCCGTGAACTACCACATACGTGGTAGTCCCCTAAATACAGAAAATTTAATAAAGGATCTGGGGACCCAAGTAGTTAGTAATCTCTCCTTTGATAATCATATTGCCAAGGTTGTTAGAAAATCCTTCTATGTGGCCCACCTAATCACAAAAAGGTTTGCATCTAGAACAAAAGAGGTTATTGGGCTCCTCTACTCATCACTCATCAGACCCATCATAGAGTGCAACGCCCCACTTGGGATGTACCTTACAAGACACCTGCAACAGCTGGAAAGACCACAGAGGTACCACGCCAAGAGGATTACTGGCCTCAAACATATGCCCTATGCAGCCTGACTGAAGAAACTCCAGCTGCATTCAGTTGCATACCACTTACTCAGAGGTGATCTCTGCCTGACATACAAGGCCATGTTCAACCCAGAATTGTTGGACATGCCCCAACTAAAAAAAAACAAATCCCCAAAAGCCACATGCTCTGGGGATCTAAACCTCACCACAATGATAAATAGGATGTGCTAGAGGGATAGATTCCTGTCCAAGAGACTCCCCATGCTTTGGAACAGGGTTCCAATCTGCATTAGGCAGAGCCCCTCACTAACACACTTCAAGAGAAACCTTGACGAGTGGATGGGAAGCAGAAAGTTTACCCCGGGGATCACTGCAGTGGCTCTGCTGGACAGAGGCACAGGGAACTAATGGCTCTGCTGGACCAAGGCACAGGGAACTAATCTAAGGGGTGGCGAAAGCCAACACATTCTGACTAGGCTTATAGATGCTCTCGGGCAGATAGCCTAGTACTTATCTATGAACCTATGAACCTACTGCACACATCTTCCCTGAAAATGTACATATTCCTGTGAAATATAATTTATATAGTCTATCCCAGTTATTATATGCTGGAAGAAAGTGACTAGTTTCTCCAAATAGAGCATAACAGCTAAGTTGGTTCTGCATTATGGACCAAAGGAAGTAATCTGCTTGAATGTTAAACTGGGTATTAGCCTTCCAAGCTGCAAATGGCAGGAGAGTATGCTGCTGCTGCCAGTTATTGAGGATTATTAGACAGGCTGTAAATGATACAAAAGGTGTACACTTCCTGTGTTTTGGAATAGTCAGTTGGGCATACTTAGACCAAATATAATATCCAGGGCAGGGGTCAGCTAAACTGGTTCCCCTAGGTAAAATGGCTCCATGTTGTCAGACACACGTAAGCAGCATATTTACTTATTTATTCTTCCCCAAAAGATAGTCACCTGTATATGCATAAATGTTTGATTATGAGAAAAATGAAAAAAAGGATTACAATACTGTTTTAGTTTGTTACATTTAGAGAATGTGAGTGCTCCTATACAAGCTGTGTACACCCATGAGCATGGCTGGCTTTAACATAGGTGGAGTTTGTGGCAATTACTAACCCTTGCCAACATCCATTTATATAGATTTGCTATGTTTGGTCTGAAAGGTCTGGGTATTCTGTCATGTAGTTATTCCTTATTCATTTATTTATTTATTTATTTATTTATTTATTTATTTTGAGAGGTGACTGCAAAACTGAGCAAGTGACAACAAGATCAGTCACATTCATCTGGACAACCCCTACTAAGCAACTATAGCCACTTCTATGTACAGTTCAGATGTCAGAGTGTGATAAAACAGGATAGTAGTGCAATATGTTTTACCTTTGCACCAAACGGTTGCTACATATTAAAACATTGCATGTTGCTTGACATAATCACATTAGTTCTGTAATGTCAAAATAATAAGCAAATGCAGCAGGCATCAAGTCGTTTTCTTCCACAAGACAGACACAGCAGTTATACCTACTCCATCTGCGATGGTCCTGTTAAGTGATCTGTCTTACTTCTCACAAAAGCACACTACTGCTTCAAAGCCAGATAGTAACTGTTTAAACTGTACAAAGACAAGAAAAGGGAAGTTACTTGTAGACAGCCAACCCAACCCCTACCCATGACATCCAATGGCTATGTAATATTTCACCCATGACATCCAAATGGCTATATAATATTTCACCTCCACAATCCACACAGTATGCCACAAATTAGAGTCCAGGCCAGAAAAATATTACCCAAAATATCTGGTTGATCACTGCCAGCATTATTGTAAAAACAGTAATAATACTCCTCTTACCACACCATTCTTGTCATCCCAATTGCCCACACAAACCACAAAGCCAGAAATATTGCTCAATATATCTGCTCAATCACTACCAGAATTATTGTAAAACACTGTAATAACATTTCTCATTGTGTCATTCTCCTCATCTCAACTGCTCACACAAATTGCAAACCCAGAAATATTGCCCAAGGTATCTGGTTGACCCCTGCCAGTATTGATATAAAAAAGAATAATAACACTACTCAATGTGTCGTTCTCCTCATCTAACTGCCCATGCAAATCACAAAGACAGAAAAATTGCCAAACATATGTAATAGCTGCCGTCAACATTATTGTAATTAAGGTACTGCAAGTAATCTCACTGGCACTGCTCATCATTCCTGCCCGTTATGTAGAATGTCCCTCCCACGGTAGTAGTGCTGTGGTAGCGTTGTCACCTCACAGCAAGACGTTGTCCCGTTCGATTCTCAGCTAGAGCGTCTTCTGTGTGGAGGCATGCATGAATGGATGTGCCTTCGTTGAAGTTGTGCATCAGGGCTGGTAACTCGGCACGTAAAAATCCACTACCAAACATTAGCGGACCGGAGTTCCACTGTGACGACCCCTAACCGGGATAAGCCGAAAGACACAACAACATGTAGACTGTCCCTGCCTTAATTTAACCTCAGCCTGTCATTTACACGTCCTTTAGGTGACTTTGCACCTCTGTTTGAATGCTGCAAGGTCTTCATTCCCTGACCTTGCAACATTTAAGCTAATATAATGATGTGGCTTGAGTTGACTGTCAAGTCAATTGGAGCACCCCCCAAGCACCTGATGTTCCACAGGTGGATTTTTATTCTAGAAGATGCACTTTATGTGTTTATTTTTTAGAATAATGAAACATTGCACTAAAAAATAAACAAACAATGAAAGATTTCCCCTAGGAGAATGGCACACTAGGTGATCGTCTAATTTGCCTAAGTGTAAGCTCAACCATGAAATATTTATATCTAATTTGATGGCATTGACACCCCCAAAAGGTTTTCACTTTCTCACAATACATACTGGATTCCATAATTTGGCATCTGAAGGTATGGCTGAAGTCAAATAAAATAAAATAAATAAATAAATACACTAAGAAGAGCAAATAAATAAATAAATACCCTAGGGAGAGCAGATTATTTTATTTATTTATTTATCATTTGTTTACCAGGATAGTCCGACTGGACAACTAGTGCCCATTTTCAGCTGAGTCCTGGGGAGAAAAGCTCCATACAGTTACAGAATAATGATTAATACATACAGGTACATAATAAACAGAATAAAGAGTAAGATCCATGGTGAAATTAAGGTTACAAAGTGAGAAGCGTAACAACATATAAGAGAGCATGTTGCAAATAGGTTCACAAAAAATAATTATAAAGTTATGTTACAAATATAAGATCATTGCACTTTCGTAAGGTTGGTACAATTATGTAGCAGAAACATATTTACAATATATACAATATATAGAAAGAGCACAGGAGAGCACAGTATCAATATTTCCCAAAGGCATTAGTTAAATTTCTATTGTATGGGGAGGCTTCAGGGTGGACCTTCGCAGTTACATAGGTGGATGGTGAAGAGGTGTGATTTGAGGAGCTTTTTGAAGGTGGGTGTGCATTGTTGTAGCCTGAGGTCGGGAGTCAGGGTATTCCATGTCTTGGCAACTTCGTTTGGGAATAGAGATTCACCGGAGCTGTTTTTGCATGGGATAACTTCTATCAGGGCTTTGTTACTGGATCATAGTTGTCTGTTTGAGATTATCTATAAAGTGGTATGCCAGATACTATGTAGATATTTGCTGCTTCTTCTTTTCTTAATTTTTTCACTTAATCATAGGAATCATTAACATCCTGCTTTCAGCAGGCCATGTTGCATCAAACACTGGTCTTACATAAAAGCAATAGTTTAGTGTATAAAGCATATTTCAGCTCTGACAGGTATCAGGTAGATCCAGCTACCATTTACTACTAGTCCCAGAATGGGCAAGAAGGATAGGTAAGATTAATGCTTTACGCAAGATGCTTACTAACTGGTAACACTTTATCCTAGATCCTAATTTGGAAACCTTAGTCATCATATCTATCAGCCTCGAAACACCTCTATCATGTCCTTGATCTTACAATCTATCAAATTTGAAACAAAAAGCCCAAAAGATAGCACAAAATGACACTCAGTGCCCCAAAGACAAATTAGCCCAGGAAATCAAACACAGTAATGAGTTTAGCACTTTCATTTCCTAAGTATAACCGAACTTCGACAGAATCGTTCTGAGGAAAGTCTGTTATACTTAGAGGGTATGTCCCCACCACACACCTCATGACATCCCTACCACCTGTCCCCTACCTTGTATCTCTAAAGAGCAGATTGTAAATGCCCTATCTAAGGCCAGAAGCACAGCATCTGTGGCACCTGATAACATCCCAGGCTGCATCCTACATGGGCTCCAACAAGAATTAGCAACACCATTGGGTACTCTTTTCAATCATAGTCTAAGCACCAGCTTTGTTCCAGCTGAATGTAAAATGGCCACCATTATTCCCTTGCACAAAGATGATGCTTTTACTAACCCCAGAAACTATTGACCTATTTAGCCTAACTAGCCTTATCTGCAAGGCCATGGAGCGAATCATTATAGATCTTATCAACAAAGATATAGGTAATCTCCAAACACTTCACCCTACTCAGTTTGGATTTGTAAAAGGTAGATTATGCCTGTTAAACCTGGTGGACTTCTTCGAGACAGTCACGAAGGCCCTGGACAAGGGGAAGTCTGTGCAAACAACCTACCTAGACTTAGCCAAGGCTTTTGACACTATCCCCCACTCAGGCATCATTGACAAACTCACCCAACTAGGAATCAACTCATATATCATTAGGTGGGTCACTAACTGGCTCACTGATAGAACACACATAGTCAAAATGGAGGGAATCCACCTCCAACAGCAGACCTGTAACCAGTGGTGTTCCACATGGATCAGTCCTGGGACCTCTACTGTTTGGAATCTATTTCTCTAAAGTACGAGCAAAAACTAAAGGTCTATAGCTGACAGTGTTTGCTCATGACTGCAAACTGGGAGCAGTCATAGAATCTCCAAATGATGTCAACATCCTATAAGAGGGTCTTACACAAATAAATGAGTGGTGCCAAAGTCATGGCCTTAAACTCAATGCAAAAAAATGTATTATCATCCTGTTGGTAGGAGCGAAGTTCCTGCTAACTACCACATCAATAGCAACACCCTAAGTATGCACTCAATGGTGAGAGATCTGGGCACACAGGTTGACAGCAATCTTAGATTTGCTCACCATGTCTCTACAGTGGTAAGAAGGGAATTATATATTGCTCATCTGTTAAGTAAGGGCATTGCCTCCAAATAAAAAGAAGTTATAACCTCCCTGTACTCTTCCCTCATCAGGCCAATAATTGAGTACAACGCCCCTTTTGGTATGTACCTTTCCAAGCACCTGCAGCAAGTGGAGAGACCACAAAGGTTCCACACAATGAAAATTCAAGGTCTTCAGCATCTGCTGTATGTGGATCATCTGAAATCACTGTCACTTTATTCTGTTTCATACAGACTACTCAGAGATGATATCTGCCTTGCATATAAGGCAATCCCTGACCCTGCTTTATTGGAAAAGTTGCATATCCACAAGTCAAATGGTACACGGGTTACCCTTAATCTGTTATGTGACTTTAATAGAACCTGCTGGAGGGACAGATTTGTCTCCCAGAGGTTAGCACATATTTGGAACAGACTCCCACTTCATGTCAAACAGAGCACCTCACTGGCCCTCTTCAAATGCAATCTGGACGATTGGATGGGTAACCATAAATTCACCCTGGGAGTTCCACCTGTGATCCTCTTGGACATGAGCAATAGGTGCTGATTGTGGAAATAAGGGTAGAACTTGGCTAGGCTTGTATGGCCCTAGGGCCATTACCCTAGTAACTTCCTATGATCCTATGATCCTATGAAAGCACTAAACTTGTTACTAGATATGTTGTGAATAAATGAATGATTCCTAATTGTGGGATTTATAAAGTACCTTTGCCTTATACTGTTACTTACTTGCAGTCTCCATTGCAGTCCTAATGTTGCAAAACAGCAATATTCACTCTCACAAGGGGCCATCTTCAAATACTGAAGTAATAAGATGGCATGACACCAAGTCAAATCTGCTGCTTGGTGAATACATCTATACTCATCTCAACAAACAATAAAGGGTCTAAGCTGGCATGTCTCTGAGATTCTACCTAGGACAAAGGGGCTAGTTTCCACCCATAAAGTTGAAAGATTAAGTCCTCCTTCTCTTTATAGTAAGTTTTCACCCATAAAGTTGGAAGATTAAGTCCTCCTTCTCTTAACAGTAATATTATCAAGTTGAAGCCTAACTGTACAAACAATAACAAAGATAATATTGCCAGTATATCCCAATATAATTACAGATGCCACAAAGCAACTAGCTGCCCAGACTGCACACCAACCCCTGGGGTTCCTCACTTTTCATTTTTGATCCATTGTTTGACCTAACAACCTATTATGGGTTAGGCACATAAAAGGGAAAAGGTTGAGAGTGCCATTAGTGAACATGGCACAGTTATTCAGGACTTGCTAGAAGAAAACACAAGGCTAAGGGCAAAGATCGAAATGGCTAAAGCCAGGCTGGATTTTTGTGAGAATAAAGTTCTTGATGGAGAAGACCAGGCACAAAGAAAAATATTCACTTGTGTGGTGTGTCACAATAATTGGTGATGGGCTGACTACAAGTGGACTGGTATACAACATGGAGAACTAACTGCTGAATAAGCTCAATGGGCACCATGGCACCCATAGCAAAGGGAAGGAGGAGGCCTAAACATTATAGTCTGTTTTGCCACATACACAAAAAGAGAGAAGTTATTATTTGCCCTTTAGCAACAGAGGCAATATGCCTTCTGTGGGAGGCTGGGTGCCAGGCTGGCAACTTGACACTGTAAAACTCCACTGCCAATTGTGAACGGACAGGTGGTCCGCTGTGGTGACCCCTAACCGGGAAAAGCCAAAAGAAGAAGAAGAAGCAACAGAGGCAATTTTAAAATTAAATGACAGAAAGATATTTTTGGAAATGGACTTTTCCTAGGAAACCAGGAAGAAAAAAGTGCCTTTATTCCAGTGATAAGACTATATAAACAGAAGGGCATAAAGTGGAGGTTTCTTTATCTAGCTCCATGTAGAGTGTTTTTGTCAGGTGCAACAAGGACCTTTGAGTATCCAGCTAAAGTGTTGGCTGTTAATGCAACAGGTGATCAATGTCTTAAGAGAGGAGAATAAAGAAAAAGACATGGAATCAGGAAGGAATAGGTAACTTGAGGCTGCAACTAACAGTATGAATCAGAAAGGACTGGGCAACTTGAGGCTGTGACTAAGGGTATGGGACCCCAGCAAAGCAAAGAGATGCTTCCTGTCTTCAAGTAGAAAGGGATACTTAAAGAAAAAGTGGAAATTATTAAAGAAGCCAGGGAGAAGAAGCAAAAAGAACTGCCTAAAGAATCAGTCATGATTGTATAACCACCCTAAGGACAAGGCTGACAAGGGTTGAATAAAAGTGGACAGGTATGGAATACTATTAACTATGACAATGCCTGTTGTGGATTTGATGGATGTTGGTATGAGTTGTACAGTTGCCATATTTTATATTATAAGATGGGGAAACCAAAATAAATCTGATACTTATAAGGACTCCTTAGAAGTAAGCAATTGCTTATAGTGAGAGATGGTAAATGATGCTGGTGATTACAGTAAGGGGACCACGTGACCTATTTCAGTAAATGAAAGTAAGTAGTCCCCATGCCATAAGGTACATTAGTCATTGAGAACATAGGGCTGATGGTGACTGGAAATATGTTCTTGCAAAACCAAGCAGCTAATAAAGGGGAAAGAGGTTTACTTATTAAGGTAGGAATGGCGACTTGTCTGTACATCCAATGTCATATTATTCAAGAGGAAGGTGTGTCTGCCCCAGCTTCTTATGGGAAAAATTCGAGTAACTGGATTTGCTGAGGTCAAAGAAACCTGACTGTTTTGTCAATTGCTTTTCTGTGAGAGGAGAGGATTAATTGTTGATATAGAAATATTTTAAGGGCAACATTTTACAGCAAGCCAACAAATAGGAGATTCTTACTGCAATGTGGGTAAGATCAGTTAAATATTTGTTATGCACAAGTTAAGATAAGTTCATAGCCTTCTGCATGGGGAATAGAAAGGTATAGCAAGGACTTTAAGTGAAATTGAAGGAGTAACATAGATAGCTAACGTTTTGAGAAAGACAGGATATTAGAAAAGTTGGAAGGTGGGAGGAGAGTCTGGTACATTGCATTTATGAACAATATCTAGATTTTGAGGATTAGAGCTTGCAGCGTGTAATATTTGAACCGACTGCTCTCCACTGTGGAAGGTGAGTGTGATTGATTCTTTTCAATGAATGTTAAATTTAAAAGCAAAAGAGGAGGGAGAATGTGATCAGGTGCTCAGGACAAATGTGTGGTTTAGATCTAGAGATGGCTATTGCATTGTGAAAATAAATATGAAAGCTATATATTAAAGTTCAGGCAAGGGCAGATAAGCGCAGTCATGGTGTTGTGAGCAGTATGATAAAAGGACTAAAGTTTTAAAATGCCACTGCAGGGAAAAAGAAAAATTATAATAAAGATTTGAATTTTAATTTTGAATTAATATTACAACATGGGGAAGAGCGAGAGGAGGATGATATAATGGCCATGAATGCATTAAGCAATAAGCCATACTACTGGCTAGACAAGGGGAGAGGGGAAGCAACAATGGAGAAATTTCAGCCCCAACCGTGGGAGCAAATATAAATATATATATATTGTTTATGCAGTTATTAAGGGGAGAAACAAGGGTGGGGTAATGAGGAATTTCTTTGGGAAGCTGCAGATGAAGGGACCACAGCAAACAAAAAGAGGAATAGTCCAGCCCTTGAATAAACAGAGAGAGAAAAAGAAAATGGATTTGAGTAAGAGATAGAGTCATGCAAAACCTCAGGGAAAAAGAGGGGTTTAGCTGTCTTAGTGGAGACCCATTTAGACAAGGAAGAGCATAGGAAGTTAGCAAGGGCAAGATATGAAGTATTGGCTGATCCTGCAGCCCTGAGAAGACACCACAAACATTGTTTATTTATCCAACTGTGAGCAATGCAGCTCATTTTATGTTGGCAAAACTAATCATCGGTTTCATGAATGCATGAGGGACCATATATATTGTATTAATAAAGATAATACTGTCAATGCCTTAGCTAAGCATAGGTTTTCTTTTATTTGTTTTAGATGTTATATATGAGAATGCTAGGTTAGGCAACACTGAAAATGAAACAGAGAGATGTGAAGCAAGTTTCTCATATGGGGTTAGGCTTAAATGAATTTGTACCCTTGAAACCTGTTTTAAAAGCCAGAAGGAGAAAGAAAAAGTAATGTTTACCTCTCTTTACTTGGTACACTTCTTCAGTGAGTTCATCTTTAACTGTTTAATTGTTTTATCTCCTGATTGGTTTGTGTATTATAACATTGTTATGTTAATGTTCAGTGAAGATGCTGTTTTATTAGGCTCTGAAGAAGCTATGATTCCATAGTGAAAGCACTTAATGATTTCTATATGTATTAAACTTGCATTTATTTATACCTGCTGCCTGCTGTTTGCTGCCTACTTTACCTATGGATATTTTGAATTGTGACTGCTGTGTTTTCATACGTGGATTTAGTTTACCTGCTGCCTGCTGTTTACTGCCTACTTTAGCTTTGAATATTTTGAACTGTGACTGCTGTGTTTTCACACATGGATTTATTTTACCTGCAGCCTGCTGTTTGCTGCCTTGATATTTTGAATTGTGACTGCTATGTTTTCGCACATGGATTTATTTTACCTGCTGCCTGCTGTTTGCTGCCTACTTTATCTTTGGATATTTTGAATTGTGACTGATGTGTTTTCGCACACGGATTTATTTTACCTGCTGCCTGCTGTTTGCTGCCTACTTTATCTTTGGATATTTTGAATTGTGACTGCTGTGTTTTCACACTTGGATTTATCTTACCTGCTGCCTGCTGTTTGCTGCCTATTTTACCTTTTGATATTTTGAACTGTGAAGTCTCCCAAATATGCAACAAAGTCTAGAAGATTTAAGATAATGGTTTGGAAGTGTTTGCATAGGTATTTATATACCCTAAGCAGATTCCAAAAAATTTTTCCTCAGGTAGATTGCAAATGTTAAAGGTGTGATGGGAAAGAAAGAGGTAATTGGAAATATATTTTTGGGAGTGTAATGAGCTGGCAGACTTTACAAACTCCCCACAGACTACTCTGTCAGAAATACTGGGTGAGCAAATTGGTGTAACTAAGGAAATTATTTTATTGAGCTGTGATATAGAATCAGAATTGCCTAGACAAAATAAGGCCTTGCTGAATTTAATTTTGGTGGCTGCCAAAAAAAGCAATTACTAGAAAATGGAAATAAAATTTTAAACAAACCGTACTAGAGGTAGCGAATATAGAAGCAGAGATAAAAGAACTGGAAGTGGAATCTTTAGAAAAGGGTAGGAGCAAGTTAGATAGAAAAAATGGATTTGTGGGAACAATACATGCAGAATAATGTTTTGGAGGAGGAATGAGGTTTAAGGGAAGGTAGAAATTGAATGAGCTATGTAATGTTTGACTGGCAATGACTGTAAAAAAATTATAAGTGATGTATGATGTTTGCAACTGAAAATAAGTCAATATTGTTTGTTTTCATTTATATAAATGTATAATTGCCAGTGTTGTAAGTGATAATTCAATAACAATGTTTCTTGTTTAAATAAAAAAGGTGGAGGTATCTCAGTATACATCAATAACAAGCATGCTTCTAGAATGGTCAGACAGGATGATGTACTAGTATTCCTCCATGTGCAGATCACCACAGACAAAATCATGTACCATATCCTAGCCAGCTATAGGTCATCCTCCATGTCCCAAGAACCTCACAGTGCATATTTGGACCTGGCAGAGACTCTTAACATCCAACCTAACATAGGAAGCTTTAATTACCCCTCTTTAGAATAGGAATCCTACGTGGCCTCAAATCTACAGGCACAATGATTCCTGTACTTCATTTTATTTATATATTTAACATTTGTTAACTGGGAAAGTCCGACTTGGAATGAAGCCAATTTTCATTGGAGGCCCAGGGAGAAACACTGCAGATGCATAAATTCAAAAATACAAACACTCTTAACCAAAAAGTGAATAAACCCACCAGATGCTCTAACATACTGGACCTCATGCTCACAAATATGGCAGACTGCTGGACCCCCCCCCCCCATGTCTTATCCTCCCTGGTAAGGTCCAATCATAAAGCTGTCTCCTTCAAAATCAAAATCAACTCTGTAATTCCATTAAAACCTGTAACACTTAGGAACTATTCCAAGGCAAATTACATTTTATTAAGTGATGGTTTGTCAAAATTCAATGCTCCTACAAACCCCAAGAACACAGAAGCGTATCTTGCACTGCTCTCATAACCTGTTCAACCATGTCAATGTCAATAGCTGCACAGTAAAGGCTGCTCTACCTACCAGAAGTAAGCTCAGAACCAGCTCCAGAAACAAACCGCTTGGTTGAAATCAGGAAGGGTGGTTCCCAAAAAGATAAAAAATCTCTCATCAAACTAAATAGGCAATTAAATTAGGTCAAGCAAAGCCAACTTTGAGGTTAAGTTGGCCTCCCAGATGAATGTCAGAAACCTCAAGGGCAGCACACAGCAATGTACTGAACTGGTGACTAATGGTGCCACATTCACTGAGCCTGGTGATATAGCGAACCTGTTAGTGGACAAATTTGGCTCCAACTTTATCCCCACCACCAACCATACCCCAAAAAATACCCTCAAACATAGCCCCCTCCAACTATAACTCCATTGTACGGAAAGCTTTCTACATGGCCCACCTCATTAGTATCTCATCCCGGGACAAGGTGGTCATAACATCCCTGTATTCTTCCCTTATAAGACCCATTAATGAGTACAATGCCCCTTTCGGTATGTACCTCACAAAGCACATGCAGCAGCTGGAGAGACCACAGAGGTTCCTCACCAGGAGAATCCAGAGCCTCAAACATCTACCCTATACAGATAGGGTAAAGACCTTGCTCCTCTACTCAGTCTCCTACAGACTCCTCAGAGGTGACCTCTGTCTGACATGCAAAGCAATCTCAGACCCCACCTTGATGGGACTGCTGCATTTCCACAAGTCAAGCTTCACTCAAGTAACCCACATGCGTGACCTCAACTTGGTCTGTGACATCAATAGGACTTGTTGGTGGGGCATATTTGTGCCCCAGAGATTTCCCTTTTTGTGGAATAGACTCCATCCAGGTCAAGCAGAGTACCTCATTAACCCTTTTTAAGCACTACCTGGAAAACTGGATGGGGAACAGAAAATACACATCTGGGATTCCACCTGTGTCCCTGCTGGACAGAAGTATTGGGTGCTGACTTGTTGGAACAAGGGCTAAATTCTTGGCTAGGCTTCTAAGGGCCTCAGGGCAATAGCCTAGTAACTTCCTATGATCCCATGAACCTGTGAGCTAAGAACTTGTACTGGCTGTGGTCTCTAAAGCCAAGAACACAGTTTCAATGAGCCTTGATACCATCCCAGGATGCCTACTGAACAGTCTAAAATATAACTTATCAGGACCCTGGAGTCAGTATTTAACTATAGTCTTAAAACAGGTTTTGTGCCATGTGAATGGGGGAATGCTATGGTCACCCCCTTCATAAAGGAGGACCTTCAATAGATACTGGAAACTCCAGATTCATTAGTCTGACTAGTCTTATTTCCAAAACCATGGAAAGAAGTACCATATAAATTATCAACAAGGACATAGCAGACCTCCGGTAACTGGCTCCATCACAGTTTGGCTTTGTCAAAGGAAAGTCATGCTTAATGAATTGGGTGGGCTTCTTTGAAAAGGTCACTAAGGCAATGTATGAATGAAAAACTGTGCATACTGCCTACTTGGATCTGGCTAAAGCATTTGATACAATACCCCACTCAGGCATTGTCAACAAACTTAAGGAATTTGGTATAAACACGATGAGTAGCTAGATGGACCACTGATACGAGCTGGACATGTCTGATGAAGCAGTGTGGTCACCGTGAAAGCGTTTACCACTCTTTTGGATACATCTATTAAAGTTCCTGGATTTTAACCTGTTGGTTGGGTATTTCTTCATTTATTTTATTCTTATTTTTGTCTTACCAACCTTTATCCTGCTACCATATATATTTTTTGCTTTCCTGTTTTGATGAACCTTTTGCACATCTGCAAAACAAACAGCAACAGAACTACTAGACTAAAAGACCTAAATTTTGCTTGTGACATAAACAGGACATGTTGGAGAGACAGATATGTTTCACAAAGAAACCCCATTTTCTGGAACAGGCTACCCAGAGTTCCTCCCTATCCTCATTTAAGCACAACTTAGGCCAATGAATGGGTAATCAGAAATTCACCTCTGGTCTGGTGCCTATGTCTCTGATGGACAAAGCCAGTCAGTAAATCACCCCCTATGGACAGAGGCAGTCAGTACATCATTCCCTACATAAATCAAATTTGTGGGTCACCATTTGGGTTGCATGGCTTGGCTTACAAAGGTCCTAATGGTCATTAGCCTAATATGCACCTATGAACTATGAACCTATCTCTACATTTATCTACTGTGTGACTCTGAGCAAGTCACTTAACCATACAGGTTTAGCACACACATACATGCCAGCGCACCTGCGTGCACGCACACACACGCACTCATGCATGCATGCACACACGCATACACACACACACACACACACACACACACACACACACACACACGTGCGTGCACATACTCATGCATGCACACACACATGCACACACACACACACACACACACACACACACACACACACGCACACACGCACACACACACACACACACACACACACACACACACACGCACACGCGCACGCGCACACGCACACACACACACACACACACACACACACACACACACACACACACACACACATATACCTGAGGTTGTCATCTGCAATATGTGGTTTCTTTTGCTGTTCAAAACCAGTACTTCACAGGCACAATGGAAGCACTTCTGTGGAACTTCACAAGCAATCGTAATGTATGTGCAAAGGCAGATTAAGGTCAAATGAGGCCTTAGTTTTCCTCCGAAACTCACATTTATTGAAAATACATCTGGCAATTCATTAAACTTCAGGAGATATGATGGGATTCATACTCAAGTAGCATATAGTAAAGCACAAATTAGCTTCTATGTGAAGGGTGCAGAATTTCAAAAGACAAATTTGTAACAGATTTGCTAAAAGCCAAGAAAAGCCCATAGAAGACAAATGAAGGCTGAGTGAATGAAACCACATATTACAGTAAGCAGCTCTTGAACAGCTTATAGCCTTACTCATCTGCATCAAGTGCTAGACAAACTGCTGTAGCTCCAAAAAACTACGTAACTTTATGACTGACAATGACAAACTGTAATCCTCAGTAATGTAAAAAAATGGCATTTGGTGTAGAGGATTAAGGCTCTTACATACAACAGTGAAGGTTCAAGGTTTGACTCTGAGCAAGTCATATAAATAGACAATGCCCCCTAATTAGGGTATTACACACACACACACACACACACACACACACACACACACACACACACACACACACACACACACACATCACCTAGCTGCCCATTCACTGGACAGCACACATCCTTCTGGCTGTTTGCTCCATTGTTTCAGAAAAATCACTCACGTGGATGTGTACATGATGGAGAAATCTCTCTGTATGTGTGTGCTAACATCTATTCAGTCTTGCCATATGGATGTCTTATATTTTAATGAAACATTTTTTATTGAATCCAGCCCTGCATACACGGAAGAGCATGTGAAGTTCTGAGGGGAAACAGTAACTGGAACACTCAGGGGGGGGTTACATGCCCCCCATGCCCCCTAGTATCACAACTGTTGTTATACACTGACACTAGATTGCTTATTCTCCAATCATAAGGGATATACCTATTTGTCTGTACTATGATGACTACCTTCAGCAGTCATTTCTTCCCAAATGCATACAATATCTCCAGTATATGGGCTATGATTTGATCTCATTCTGCTGTTTTCCCTAACATCATTTCCTTAGTGTTCTTTGCACTTCTTTTTAGAGTGGATTTTGTTAAGGTACCAAGCAACTTTCACACAAGACAGTTAAGCAGAGAATTTCAATGTCTTTTATTGCACAGACAGACATATACAATGAATACTAGGAAATCAAGATCCTATCTCCTCGAGCTACAACAATCAACATGTGTCTATATCAGAACAGCGAAAAGGCATTATAGCGAATGCTGTTTCGCTGACACATCTATACCAAAACCTCATAACAGCGAAAGCTCAGGTCAGCGATTTTTCGCAGGGAAAAAAAAATCACTTGGTCTGAGCCATGACATTGCCCTTTACCCCACTGTAGTGCGATCTCGGAATTGGTATATTTAGTTGAAGGGGTGCTCACCCCCCCCACACACTGCAATGTTTTAAGTGGTTTGTTATGTTGTGTTGTTCTACCTATTTTTTTACCTGGGGTTTCACTGTTATGGGGCTTCAGTGTAGATGTGTCGATGAAACGGCATTCACTGTAATGCCGTTTCGCTGAGTTAATATTGACCCAAATCAACATATTTTATACCTTTTTCATTAAAAGCAACATTGTTGTAACAATTATAAATAAAGTGATAGTTTAAAACTGCCAATGACCAATTAGAAATGAACACTACAACATTAATTCTAGTAACTAAAATTTCATGACTGCTTCTTTATGACTTTCCATATTAGGCATGAGTTTCAAATTCCATGATAAGAACTTTCTGAAAAAATTTTATACTTTTCTAACCCTGTCAGCACTTGGTAATATTAGATAGGAAGCAAGCCAACAGATCCAACCTGAAGGACACTCTGAAATTTCATTCTGCTATGAAAGCATATTAGAAATGAAATGCACACACTAACATTTTCCCTTCTCTGCACTTCTCAGCCTTCACAGTTCTCTTTCCTTTTTCACTGTAATCTGTGCATGGGACAGTGCAGCTTCTGTGTGGTTTTCTTAATTCAGAGGCTTCTTCGAGTACTCCTCCCATCTGTCTCTTGTTGTCCTCTGGACTGGTGAGACGATTGTTGCTAGTATCACTTATGAATGGTGTCGGATGACTACCTCCTTTATATTTCTACTGTTGCTTTGCAACCTGAGAGATCTCCTTTCATACATGTACATCTTTACAGTAATGTGGATATTGGAAAGATATTGACTATTTGCAGTTTTATTGAAAGACTAGTAAAAGTTTGAATATAATTTTAAGATGAATACTAAGAACGCAAAATTATACAAAGTAGCAATGATATAGAAAAAAGTTATTTTGAGTCAGTTTAGTAAAACTTTATATTGATGGCACAAAATAACCTAAATAAATGCTTCATTTTGCATTTTGAATGCACTCTCTTCAACTATCACTTTGTGCATTCAATTATTTCAGTGAAGGGAAGTAAGAATTAACTCCTTTCTGTATTTGTCAATAAATTAAAAGGTATTCTGGATTAGATTCTGATGATCCTGAGGGATTTTTGGCATTATTTAAATAATATCAATAATATTGTTTTTAACAGTAAATATATTTTTGTTACAACATATATTACAGATTTATGTACAGTTATTCCTCATGACCAAGGTCATTCCTGGGTTTATGATATTTTACTTGATTTAAACGTGATGCTTAAGGTGAAGTAGATAGAATTTGTGACTTTATGGAATTGGTATTGACATGTAAAACTTTTTGTTTTGAAGGAGAATTTTTCCAACAATGTTGGGGAGTAGTTATGGGGGCAGCAACAAACCCCATCTTTACAAATTTTGTTTTTCATGAGTGTGAAAAAGAAATTGTTTTTAATTCTCCATTTTCAAATATGTACAACCATATATGAACTCTTTGGATAACATATGTATTCTGTGGACTGGTGAAATTAGTGCTTTGCATGTTTTTTTGAACAATTACATTCTGCTACCACTTTAAAATTTTCATATACTTGGTCACATGATAGTGTTAATATCTTAGACATTACAGTGTATAAAAATAAAATTGAATCAAGTATTCACAGAAAAATTTTTAGTAGCTGCTATGCGCATTTTTCAAGTGATCACCCATACTGGATGAAATAAAATATAGTAAGGGGAGAGTCTGTACATCCATCTAGAATGATTTTGGAGGACATCTTTTGTTTTCGGAGATCAATGTTTTGAAATAAATGTATCTGGCTAGACACTACCCTCAGAAACTGTTGGAAGATATTGTTTGAAGAAATTCTGAGTGGTAGAGATAATAGATTTCCCCTGATTCTTAGAAAACCATTAACAAGTAGACATCATAGAAATAAAGGAAATAGTTATCCTAAGACTATATGCTTTAACTTCTCTGTGAACAAAAAGTTCATATAAAACATTATTAGACAACATTAGTAAATATTCCTTACATCAAATGAGTTTATGGATAAACTGGGTGAAGAACTCATGTCATACAAAAGAGGGAACAATTTAAAAATGAATTTTGAAAAATTGACTAATAAGTCACTTTCTACGCTAATTTATGGCATGTTTACATGTGGTAATTGAAAATAGTGTAAATTTATTAACACATGAATTTTGTCTTGATTAAGAGGCACGTGCATATTATTAAAGGCCATTCTGATGGCAGTAGTTCTGGCATAGTTTATGTTGCTACCTGTCTTGCCAATCATTTTATATAGGTAAAACTGAAAGGTCACTTAAAAAGCATCTGTATCAGCACTGTTATGGTATATGGAAAAAGGACAGACTGAATGCATTGGCAAAGTGCAGTACTGTATGTAATGACTTTAATAAATTTGTATTTTCTTTGTTAGAAAAGCTAAATATAAATGAAAGACTACGTGACTGAATAATACATTATTAGGCAGAGAGTCATTTTGACAACTGGATTATGGATCAGATCACACATCAAGACTTAACAGAAATACTTTGATAGCTCATGTTTCGAAAAATAAAAATTATTGTACTAGTTAATTTTATTGGTAGTTTAAACACTCATTTAATTTTCTAAAATCACCTCTCCCTGAATGCCAACAAATCTAAAATTCTACTATTCTCTCCCTCAAAATCCCTCCCTCTCGACAAAACCTCTTTCAATATTATCAGCCATACCAACTCCACTATAGAAGTTATTCCTTTTGCTAAACTTCTTGGGGTTACAGTTGATAAACACCTAAAATTCGATACCCCTATTCAGCTAAATATTAAGAAAACACATCAGAAACTTGGCATGCTGTACAGAAACTCTTACTTGCTCTCCCCTTCTACAAGACAGACCCTCACCACTACCTACTTACTACCATCACTGTTGTACGGTGCTCCCCTACTAACCAACCTATCTTCCTCTATTTCTTCTAAGCTGGAAAGCTGTTACAACAAAATCTCAAAATTCGCCACCAAATCCAAATACTCCATCCACCACGGTATACCTCTCCACCTGCTGCATTGGCTAGAGCTTCCCAACTACCTTGACTACCTCCAACTCACTACAGCCCACAAACTTATTTTTAAACCAACTAAATGCTCAGTACTAACAAACATCTTACCATCATACAACCCACACAGAACTCTAAGATCTGCCCACCAAAATCTAATTTCTGTATGCAAACCAAATCATCCCGCTGGTCAGCTTTTCCTACCCTTTTCCTTAGCCAAAAAATGGAATTCACTCCCTCCCTCTCTAAGAATTTCTGAAAACTTTGAACATTTTAAAACCCAGCTCCATTCTTACCTCTCCTATAATTGGAAATGCAATTGCACTCTACCTACCCAACCTGCTTATTACATGAATGCATTCTTTGCACATAATGTACCTTCCACCTTTATTCTCCCCTTACTGGGGATTAATTTGATTTACTGCCATCTTACAAATGTTAGTTTTATACCACTCACAGATGATTTACAATCTCTGTACAATTCAAACTCTGTACTATTTGTTCTCTAATCTGTAAGCATGTAAGTATGTAATGTATATTATTCTACTTTGCTGTTATACTTTGCTTAGTTTTACTATATAATATTACAATTTGCTTAATTGGTACTATTTTTACTATGTAATATGGAGGTTTTCTCCCCGGGCCTCCACTGAAAACAGGCTCCTTGAGCCCAGTGGACTCTTTTCATGAAGATGAAAGTGCTGAATATTAAATTCCTGTGGGATAGTGACCTGGTATTTTATTTTACTAGCATGTTTTACACAGCAGTCTATATGAGTAGACTCTATTCCAACTTTATCCCATGCTCTTATATGGTGTTAAAATGTTATCCCATGTTTCTTAGGATACCTATGTCCCTCATGGACAAGGGCAGTTGGTGCTGATCATAGACTCACTCTGCGAATAGCAACCATCTAACCAAGGTCAATTAGGGAGCACATGTATAACATGGCTAGGCTTGTAAGGGCCCTAGGGCTATTAGCCCATTAACATCCTAGGAGCCTAGGAACCTAAAATAAACAAAATATTTTGGAAATTTCCTTTATATGTTCTAAACCAGGGGCCAGTAATGTTTTAATTCTGCACAGTATCTTAGGAAACAAAAGCATTTTAATTACATTTAGTCTGTTTTAAAATGTAAAGAACATATTAAATTTTTCTGTAACTACTTTACTAGCATCAGTATAATTTACTTGAGTATGATATCCACCCAAAGATACAGATAGGTAAATTCTTGAAGCACCCACTGCAGATCTGCCCTCTTTCTGCCCCAGCATTATCTCTATCATCTCCCCCTACTCCCCACCTAGAACTCTGCAGAGCTCAGAGCAATATCTCCTCTCTATCTACAAGCCTAAAATCAAAATTGGCAAGAACCTTTATAGCCACTCCCCAACTGACAGCTGGAATAAACTTCCCTTGGACATTTGAAATAGTAAGCCTAAACACCAGTTCAGAAATGCTGTAAAAAAACACCTAAGCAATATATGGCTATGTCAGGGTAATCTTCCTCCCGATTAACTTTATTACTGTCTTCCACCTTGCCTAACTCCTTTCTTCCACACTTATACCATCCATCTTCCCTCCTCCCGACTAATGTTTCACTCCTTTCCTCCCTCTGTAGCTACTTAGCTATTTAGCTGAACTCACAATGAAGAACATAATTTGTTTATACGCTGTATTCTGCCAGGTGCTCCTATTAATCATTTTGAATCTATTTGTCTATTAGTGTAAACTCAGCTTTATTTTTTAGCACTTCTAGTAACTATTGTTCATGTAGATATGTAGTCTGTGTCTATGCTTAATTTAGTTATGTAGATAGGTTTGTGGAGCTCTTCTCCCCAGGTCTCCACTGAAAAAGGGCAACAGCCCAAATGGACTAACCCAGTCAACAAATGTCAAATAACTAAATAAATAAATATCTAGTGCTTTTGCAGCATGCTTATCTCTTCCCATAGTAAATGGATAAGACAGATGACTTTGCATTAAACTTATAATTTGAAAACAAGCTATATATTACAGTAGGACACATCATTTATTTTCATTAATTTTTCAAGATGGCTGTGAAAAAAAGCAAGGAAGGCACCAAGTGTATTACCCAAATACAGTAAAGGGGTTCAGGCACCTAGGCAGCGAGACATTTCCCTGTGGAACATTTGACTGGGGACACATGCCTGAAGTGACATTCAGCTGCAGAGAAATATGCATGTTTGAAAATTCCCTGTGGGCAAAGAGAAGCATGCACTGCCATGCCCACAACTTCAGTAACCAAATGCACAGGGGGAAAACAATATCCATGGTCCCCAACAGAACATGAGACAGCAGTCAATATGGCAGGCATCAACAGCAGGCTGGCCAGAGGGCATGTCACTGGCAGTACAAATGCAGTGCACAATGGGCAGTGCCTTTATAATTGGAGTGTGTGGACTACTACCCCCTTCACAGTGTCTAGGGAACATTACCTACAACACATACTAGAGCATAAATGTGACTACAGTATCCTGCAGGATTTCCTCCATGCTGTAGCACACTTTTACATGTTGTAGTTACATAAGTATGTACTGTACACTGAGCACAACACTCATCCCTTCTTCTGCCACCATTCATTTGGTTATTAAAGCTGTGAGCATGGCCGGGTGTGCTTCTCTTTGCCCACAGGGAATTTGCAAACAGCCATATTTCTCTGCAGCTGAATGTCACTTCAGCCATGTGTCCCCAGTCAAATGTACCACAGGGAAATGTCTCGCTGCCTAGGTGCCTGAACCCACAGTAAAGACCTGTCAGACCCAACTTCATTTAAACCCATTTCAATTTTAAAGTATAGTTATAAAGTGATTGTGTCTATAATAGCTACAAGAATGCCAAAGATGTTGCCAGAATTGATAGACATGGATAAATGTGGTTTTGTGGAGGGGAATCAAACATCTGACAACATTAACAGAACAATGATGATCCAGAGGGAAGCCAGAATATAAGAAAATCACACATTTAGACAAGCTACTGTGAAGCTGTGGAAAAAAGGTATAGGTATGTCAATCTACAACAAGAAGAGACTCACATCAAGGCTAGTAAAGCAATGTGATGTGCTAGAACTTCACAATGTCCAAATATCGGGCCGGATTCACGAAGGCTTGCATGGAGTCTGAGTAGAGTAAGACTCCATGCAGCCAACATGTCCACCGAGCAATCCAGGAACAGCCGATAGGGGTGTGCAACAGAGCTCCTAAAACAAGTCTTACACGGACAGGGCTTGGATATGCAAATTACCTCAATTGCAGGTGAAAGCTATGCAAATGAGGTAAATTTGCGATCCAGGAAACCCGAACCTGTCCGAGTAAGAGTAGTGTTATTTGCAGAAATGTACTCCGTTGACAACTGAGTACGGTTCTGCAAATAGCAAAACGGAGCTGTGACAGCTCCAAAAAAAGGATGCATCCAGTTGAGGAAGCATGCCAATGGCCAAAAATATGGCCATTGGCAATGTTCACCAATGCAAAATAAAAATAAAATAATTTTTTTTATCCCGATCTCCGGTGTTTAAGCATAGCGCAGTGCCACGCAAATGCGCTGCGCTCTAAAAACCAGAAAACCAATAATTAAAATCCACAAATGTGGATTTTATTGTAATTCTTAATTTACAATGCAAGGGAATGGCAGGCTGAAGACAACATGGCTACCGAGTGGAGGTTGCTAAGGGGGGAAGCTCAGTCTAAGAGATGTAACCAAGCATTAGCAGGCAATCCTATGCAAATGAGGGTTAGGATAGTGAATCCCAAGTTTACATAGCAAATGAGCACAGTCAGTGGAGTGTAGGAGTAGGATAAGGGGAGTAACAGAGTAGAAGATAGCTGACATCACGAGGGGGATATGTATGAAAGAAGTGAAGCTCATTGGAGCAGAGTGGCATGTGTCTGCTGTCAGTTACACATCACTGGAAGAGATGTGTCAACAGGTAGCCTAGCTAAAGGCAAGAAATTGAAGGTGTATGCCATGGATAACACTAATGTTTCTTGTTGAAGTGCCTGCAACGTGTTTGCATGCGGGTGCGCACCTGTACATCCGAGTAAGACTGTGTGCGCGCGTGTACGCCTGTGTGCACGTGTTTAAGCCGGAGTAAGCATGTCTAAAGCTGTTTAAAGTTGTGTAAGCGCGTTTGCGCTGGTGTACGCACGTTTTAGCAAGAATAAGCAAGTTTTAGTCCGTGTAAGCATGTGTGCGCGCGTGTGAGCTGGTGTGCGATTGTTTGCACTTGTGTGTGCGGCGCTGCCCCCTGAGGAAACAGAAAGGAAAAAGGAAGTGCAACAAATAGTAGGAAGTTAACCAGGGAGTACTAGCAGAGCTAGCAGGTGAAAACAATCAGAATCAGGCAATTACACAGACAGTACACTAGCCCAGCCCAGCACTTAAAACTCTGCAAACAACATTCCACTATGTTTCTCTCAAGAGACACTGCAATACTGCAGTAAGCTAATAGAAGTGAAAACTGAAAAAGCTTTACTGAGACAAAGAAATGTTAGGGGCTGCCATTGCTGTTATAAGGCGACATATGCAACATGCTGAGGGTGGTGACAATGCGAATGCTGCTGAACAACCCACAGTGAGGAGACGGAGAAGAGTGTACAGGCCCAGGGTAACCTATCAGGTGCTACATGAGCTGGAGATAGTGGAGCGCTATAGAGTGGACAGAGACCTCTTGCAGCAAATTGTTGAGCTGTGCAGGCCACGCCTCACACACAGAACCAACAGAGGGGAACCCATCCCAGTGGAAACCAAGGTATGTGTTGGCCTAAGAATATTAGCAAAAGGTACCTTCCAGAGACCAACTGGTGATATGATGGGGATATCACAGGCATCAGCATCCAGGGTACTGCACCAGTTCCTGGATGCCATGTCAGCACATGTCGGTGATCATGTATATTTCCCCAATTCCCGTGAGGTATTGGCCAGCAATATGCATCTCTTCCAGCAAATAGCAGAATACCCTGAGGTAGTGGGTGCAATAGACTGCACGCACATATGCATCAAAGCACCAGCCAGTGAGCGGAGTAGGGTCTACTTCAACCGCAAGGGCCTCCCCTCCATCAACTGCCAGGTCGTGTGTGATGCCCAGGGCAAAGTACTGAATGTGTGTGCTGGCTGCCCTGGAAGCTACTATGATTCCCATATCTGGCATCTGACACAGCTGTACCAGACATTTGCCAATGGGGACATCCCTCATGGTCACTTAGTGGGGGATGCTGGCTATGCACTGGAGCCGTGGCTGATGACACCCATCAGAAATGCACACACACCTGAACAGGAACGCCATAATGAGGCACACGCACAAACACGAAATGTAATTGAGTGTGTGTTTTGCCTGCTCAAGTCACAGTTCCGGTGCCTGGACACATCTGGTGGAGCCTTGCAGTACTCACCAACTGCATGTACCCAAATTGTCATGGTATGTGCTATGCTACATAATATGATCCTGCGAAAACAGATGCAGCAGGAGCAGCATAGGCCTGGGCCAAACAGCCCCCCACCATTGCCAAGGCCATCACAGGCAGAGCATGACTCGGAGGAGGAACAACCTGAGCCTGCCCCAGTAGGCAGAAGGAGGTGTGCCCAGTATGCTTTGGCCTTGGCAAAGAGGCAACACATAGCACATACACTGGATCAGTAGGAACCCTGGAAATGATACCTCTCTCTGACTCGCACATATAGTAAAAGGGATGCCTAACTTGACACTACCTGTTTCCAAACATGTATAGGGAGTGCAGTATGTGCATCCGACATAGGCAGCTCTGCAGCACCACCTGTGGCATGATTGCCATGTGTTAAGCAATATAAAACAGTGCTAAACAGCTTTCATCACCACTTAGTATATGTAAAGTAATTGCACACACTAATACTAGCACAACTGTGGTCAATGTTGAGCAATATTGGGCAACGTTCAGCAATGTTGGTTAACGTTGAGCAATGTTGGACAAGCTTGGTCTATGTTGGGCATAGCCGAACAAAAGCCAACATGCTCATATTTGCTCTACTGGCCCTTAAGCAGTCTGGTCTGCTCAGTATTAAAATATAAAGCAGTGACAGGCCTCCAACCCAGGATACTGTGCACTACAGTCATAGTACTGAACCACTAAACCATGATAGTATTTCACTGGTCAGCCTGTATGAAGAAATGTTGTTAAGTCTATGCAAAGTATCTCATGGAAATCCTGCAGGCACAGCATAATCCCTGTCGAGTTATGACACAAAGGTGATCCCTGCAGTAAGAATAGAGCCTGAATTTCAACACACATATAGTATAAATGTTAATATTGGTCATGTTCGCACATATCAACAAATGTAGTGGACTTCAGAGAGCAACATACTGAAAGGTCACACTGGGCATGCTCACACACTTGAATAAATGAGACAAATGTCAGGCAACAAAACACTGAAAGGACAGACTGGACATGCTCACACACTTAGGCCATGTCTGAGTACAGCAGTGGGCCACACATATCCGGCAGTTGCATGTGTTAACCCAGGAACCTCTCACTATTCACCAATCCGCCTTGTGCACACAGTTATATGACAACAGACACATGTATAATATATTGGAATCCTATCATAATAAAATATGATCTGCAGATACTTAGGTTGTTCATAGAAAGTGGGAAAGCAAAGAAGATAAAAAACCTGCAATCAGTATCATCAATAAACAATGTGCATCCCGAACATTACCATAGGTGCATAGGTTGATACTAGGCTATCTGCCCTAAGGCATTTATAAGCCTAGCCAGAGTGTGTTTGGCTTTTGTAGCCCTGTTAGATTAGTAGACTGTGCCTGTGAATAGTAGGTCACACAAGATAGGCCTTTTACGTTTAGTTTATTGTGCCTCTGTCTAGCAGGGTCCCAGAAGAGATCCCAGGGATAAACATATGATCACCCATCCACTCGTCAAGATGTCTCCTGCAGGGGGTCAGTGGGGGGCTCTGCCTATGCGGGACTGGGATCCCATTCCAGAGTGAGGGGAGCCAGTGGGATATGAATGTGTCCCTCCAGCATGTCCTATTAATATCTGTACTGAGATGTAAGTCCCTGGAGCGTGTAGCTCTAAGGGATCCGGATATCCTGAGGTGGAGCATGTCCATTAATACTGTGTTGGACATGGCTGTAAACAACAGGCACAGATTGCATCCGAGTAGGCGGTAAGGGACTGAGTAGAGCTGGAGTTACTTTAGCTGAACTGCACAGGGCATCTGTGTGAGTCCCCAGATCCACTTGGTGAGGTACTTTTGTGGCCATTACAGTTGCTGCAGGTGTCGGGTAAGGTACATCCCTAATGGGGCATTGTATCCAATCATGGGCCTGATGAGTATACGGGCAGAATGACTTTACTTGATCTAGATGTGAAACCTTTTGGGATAAGGTGGGCTATATAGAAGGACTGTCTAACCACTTTGGCAATGTGATTGTCAAAGGCAAGATTACTAACTACTCGTGTCCCCAAATCCCTAACAACTTCTACCGTACTTAATGTATTAACACCTATGTGGTAATGTGTGGGCACTTTGTTATTCTCAAAGGGGATGACTATGCATTTAATGGCATTTAGCTGTAGGCCATGGCTCTGGCACCAGTTATCCATCTCTGTGAGACCCTTCTGGAGGATGCTTGTTCCAGCTGGAGAGTCAGATATGGCACCCTGTTTGCAGTCATCTGCGAACATGGTCAGCCATATTCCTCCTGTGTTAGCCTGTACATCAGAGAAATATATATTGAACGAGAGAGGTCCCAGGACTGAGCCTTGTGGGATGCCACGTGTAACTGGTGTAGAGTCAGACATGGCACCAGCAATACTTACCATGTGGGTGCTATCCCTGATCCAGTTAGCAATCCATCTTGTGACATATGTGTCGATATCTAAGCTGGTGAGCTTATGCATGATGCCTGAGTGGGGTATTGTTTTGAAGGTTTTTGCGAGGTCCAGGTAGGCTGTGTGGACTACTTTCCCTATGTCTATGGACCTGGTAACTGATTAAAGAAGTCGACCATGTTCAAGAGGCACAACCTGCCCACAATAAAGCTGAATTGTGTAGGATCCAGTGTCTGTAGGTTCCCGATGTCTGTGTGTATGAGTTCCATGATGATATGCTCCATAGCTTTGCAGACCAGGCTAGATAGGCTTATAGGGCGATAGTGTCCGGGGTCTGTTGTGGCACCACCTTTGTGGAGTGGGACCACTGTTTCTGTACACCATTCCTTGGGTACATATCCTGTAGTAAGTCTGATACTGAACAGTGACTTCATGCGAGGGTTACGTTCATCATAAAGCTTGTGTAAGATGCAGGCCGGGACACAGTCCAGTCCCATTGATGCTGTGTTGCCTGCTTTGGAGAGGGCAGCACTCACCTAATCATCTGTGATGTCAGGGAGGCTACACTCTGTTGGGATGGACATCTGCTCATTAGGGGGGATGGGGGGGTGACATTTGCACTGAACCTGTTTGCCAGGATGTTGGCAATGTCTGTAGGTTCAGTGTATGTATTGTCATTTTGCAGTAACTCACAGCATATCTGGGAGTTGGCACCCAGGTTCATGACATAACTAAAGAAGGCCTTGTGATTGTCCTTAGTGTCTGGTGAAATTTACCTTTTGAAGTGGGTCTTAGATGAATTCATGAGTGAACGTAGCTTCTTGCTAGTACTGATCAGAAATGCCTTCCCTTTTTGGGATTGTGCTCTATCATGTAGTAACCCCCTTCTTTTGTTGTATAGCTTATTTATGGCCGGGGTCCACCAGACAGGTCCCCTGCCTTTGGAGGAGTGAGCCTTGTTTTTATTTGGGATAGCATGATCCATGCATTTCAGTAGGTGTCAATAGAATGTGTTTGTAAAGGATTCAGTGGTCTGAGCCGTATTCACCTCTGTCCCAGGGTCTTTGAAGGATACCACCTCAGTTTTGAGAAGGGTGATGTTTGCTTTTGGTAAGTTCTTCACCGAGAGAACCTAGGATGGGGGTGGGGATGAGATAGGGATGTCCAGTGAGATAAATGTATGGTCTGACCTTACCAATGAGGGGCATACCTCTGGTGTGGAACATGGAGTCCCCATGTTGGTGATGCACAGGTCCAATATATTTTCTCCTCTTGTGGGTGTGGTGACCAGTTGTGACATAGCATTTGGGTTTAGAAATCCTAGCAACCATTGGGCGAGGGTGTTGGGGCTTGAGTAGTATTCCCAGTCAGTGTTTCTGTAGTTGAAGTCACCCCATATAATGGTGTTTGTAGAGACCGTCATATTCTCCAGTGTTCCCAGGAAAGCTGAGTGGGGTTCCTGAGTTCAGGAGGGTGGTATGTAGCAGGCTACAAACTGAAAGGCAGTTTTGCCCACTGTTAGTTGCACATGTATGGTCTCTGATGCTTCCTGCAGTGCTACTAACCAGGAGGTGTGTGTATCTGTGATGTATACGGATACTCCCCCTAGATTTGTTGGTCGGTCCAAGTCTTGTGGCCGAAAAGCATGGTATGAAGTATAACCTGGTAGTACTGGTGTGCATTTGGGAGCCTGAACCAGGTGTCTGTTTCTGCACAGATATCGACATTCCCCATACTGAGGAGAGTCTTGAGTGTGTGCATTCTGAGGTCTAGACATCTGGTGTTGAGCAGCATTACCCGTAGTGTCTTTTACCGTGTATTGTCTATGGAGGTGGGTTTGTCTTTTGAGCCTTGCCCATAAAAGGCACTGTGGGGGTGGCAACAGCCTTAGCCAGTATTCGAAAGTCCAGGGGTGACAGGTGCAAGCTGTCCAAAGTGAAGCTACGTGGCATGTCGAGCATGTCATCCTAGGCCGACAGACACTGGATCCCCTTTGAATGATACCAATATGTTAGCCAACTGCTACAATTGATCAGCTTGTCTGTATACTGTGCCATCATACTTGGTGAGGGTAAAATACTACACAAGGTCAGGATCATACTGGCCTGGGTTACATGATCACAGAGCTCCTCTATGTCTCTTGTCATGTAGTCCAGGGAGGAACGTCTGAGGTCATTCACACCAGCATGGATAATGATGGAGCCATATTTGTACTTGCTTTGGAGTGATCTGAGTGCATGTGTAATGTGGCGGAACCTGCCACCCGACAGACAGCTCAAAGTGTCCTTCTCCTTGTTCAGCCTGGTGAGTGTGATGTCAGTGTGTCTGACAATAGAGTCATCTATTACAAGTGTGTTAGGTGTGTTTTTAGCCCTAAGGGCAGTGACTGTGTGGCACACTGACTTTGTGAACCATGTGATATGTGGGTATTGTTATGGGGTAGCAGTTGTTTTGGTGTCTGCTGCTTAGGCAGATATTATTTAGAGCCTCCGAGTATGTATTTGTGTGGTAATGTATTTTGTTTGCTGTCGCTATAGGTCTATGTGAGACTGGATTTGTGGTGTGTGTGGTTACCTTCACCACCTGATAGACTGTGCCGGTCATGGGTCGAGAGAGCTCAGCCTCCTGTTTGTCTATATAGTTACATCTCTCACATATATCTGAGTTTGTTGGGAGGAGGTGAGGGTTGTCTGTGTACATAAGGCAGTTGTAACATTGCCTCAAAAGTCCCATATTCACCAGCTAGACTGGAGAGTGCACACAAAACCAACCTTTGGACATGCCAGGATATTATGATGACATACTATCTGTTGACTGATCAAAAGGGATCAGTAGGGTGTTAAGTGTGTAAAAGAGTATAACAGGGGTTTAGTGCTCAGATTTGTTGGTGTTTTGGAAAGATTATCTGCGAAGGAGTTCAGACAGAACCATGACACTTCCTTCAGCTATGTCATACACAGCAATGTACACTCATATATGTCCTGTGTCAGGGCCAACTGTACCTGACTGACAATGCCAACATCCTGTCAGACAGGCCCATACATACATACCCACCTCCCACTGACAAATATCCCTATCATCATACCAGGAGATATCACATGTAGAATGGGTAAACAGCTCCTTCAAAAGCCGAAAACATGGCATCAATTGGATTCCATTGTTTCCCTATATGTGTCATAAGTGAACTACAGAACAAACAGACCCTGCACCTGAACAGTCTGTTGAGCCTCACCCTCTCTACAGGTTCTGAAACTGTTGAATGTGTTACAGCAACATATGTCACACCCCACAAGTGTTGGTGCACAACAGACCATGGGCACTATAGTCCTATAAGCCTATGACGTCTGATCTGCAAGGCCATTGAGTCCATCGTGATTGAAGTCATAAACAGAGCTATTGGAAGCGTACAAACACACAGCCCTAACAACTGTGGTATGATCATGGGCAGATCATGGTTCCCAAACCTGCTAGACTGTTTGCAAGGCAGCCACCCAGGACACACATCACTGAAAGGAGATACACACGTCCCACATAGACTCTGAGTAGCCCTTTATCAACATCACAGACACATGTTGTATCCACAAAATCAACAACCTGTGCATGAATATGTATTGTCATATGAAGGAATGGCAATTTGTCCACAGAGAGATCACACAAGCTAAGAATTGTGGAGTCCTGTTCAAGCTGTTAACACCTGCTGACCCACATGGTTCATTACTGGGATTGCATAAAACAAAGTGCACACACATTACCATGTCCAGTCTGATGATGTCACCATCCTACAAATATAACAGGAGAAAAGAAAACACCCAGTAAAACATACAGCATGTTGTGTTAATGCGTATCTCTGTAGTATCATAACATAGTTAGGTAGGGGATTGAATCCTGCAATTGCTGTGTGTGTGTGTGTTCATGTGTGTGATTCTGTTTGAGATGAGTTCCCTTTTTGGAGACTGGGAATACACATTAAAAGAGGTAAATTCCTCTTTGGCAAGTCTGATGATGTCAGTATCCCACACATACAGCAGTGGACATTAAATCACCCAGTAAAGCATATAGCGTGGTGTGTTAATGCGTACCACTCTAGAATCGTAACATAGTTAGGTAAGGGTTTGAATCCTGCAATTGCTCAGTGTGTGTGGGGGGTGTATGTGTGTGTGTGTGATTTCCTTTAAGAGGAGAGCCTTTTTTGGAGACTGGGAAAACACATTCAAAGAGGTAATCTCCTCTTTGGCAAGTCTGATGATGTCAGTATCCCACAAATACAGCAGTGGAAATGAAAGCTTCCACTAAAGCATATAGTGCATCGTGTTAATGCGTATCTCTCTAGTATCATAACATAGTTAGGAAGGGGGTTGAATCCTGTAATTGCTGAGTGTGTGTGTGTGACACTGTTGGCTAATGTGTTGTGGATTTTGCTTTTACAACTGCATGACATATCAGTAAAACAACAGTATGTGCATTGCACACTTCAAGTATCTGTGTGGCAAATACATATATGTACATATGACCTCAATTGTTATCTGTGTGGCAAATACATATATGTACATGTGACCTCAATTAGTTCATAGGTGTGAAGCCTGCTTTCTACACAAATACATCTGTTACCATTGACAGTCTGTGCTGCTGCTTCTCAGACCTTAGGTCACATATGTATGTATTTGGCAAGGCCAGCCACTGTAGTGATCTGTGGCCTAGGTCATCTGTGTCACACACACCAATGACAGTTTCTATAGAATAGTGTGAATGAGGGTTCATGCCTGAGGTATATGTCAGACATGTTCAAACACAACACAGCCTGTCAATAATGGCCATTCATTACAGGTGTACAACACCTCCGTGGATATGCATACAGACCCCTTCATGATTATGTGATGCACTGAGGGACATCAGCATACCTTTGGAAATGTGAATACCAAAGGACAGATGACATAACATGTGGCTGTATGTACACATCGGTACCCCTGCAACATGTTGTGGGCTACTAACAATGTGGTACTGTCAGGATACTATGTATAGTAAATGTGGATGACTATGCTATAGTTGGCTTACAGCTTTACAGCATGGGTTGGTCAACCGGTATCTGTCTGTATGATACCCTTGTGGAGGATAAGTGTCTCATCCGGAGCATGCATTGTAGGCCACTGTATGCATTACCAGATCTGGACGGACATATCCCTAGTGTGTTTGCTTGTACCTAGGACAGCTACATGCTAAACAGGAGTGGTCCCAGGAATGGGCGGCGGGCAATACCACTGTTTACTGGTATAGTATAGTACCGGAAGGACTCAAATGCTACTGTGTATCCTACATCTGTGTGTCAGTTGTCAAGACATCATCTAACAATTGGGTAAAATCAGGCTGTTGAGGTTATGTATACTACCAGAATGCAAAACAATGACCGATATAAACAGTATCACCCACAGCATAGTGTCAAAACATGTCATACACACGTGTACCCAAGTTGTAACATATGTGCAGTAAAATGCATACTGGCCACCAATAGGAAATATGAAGTGTTAACACTGTGTAATACAGGGCATGTCACCCTTCCCATGTGTCCACTATGCACATACATGCAGACGGTGCACCTTCACCATGTTCACAAATGTACACCTGCAAATCTGTACTGCACACATCACACACATACCATACACTCACCAATACATGCTGCCAGTACCGCACACATCAGCCAAGTGGCACATGGGCGGACAGTACAGTCTTGGAATTAACACTGGTGTAAACAATACTACATTGATAATCATAGCTTTAATGCATCATGCCTGTTCAGATATACCTACAAGGATATCAGTACACTTTGCTGTTGACAACATGCTAACATTGCTACACTGCTATTAGGTCACCCTGTGCATCAGCACCATGTAAGCCTGTTCCTGCATCATTGTCACAGATGACAGGAGGTGGCACAGTTTCATCATATGCACAGTGTGTGTTATTGGTTTGCCAGAGCCCGACAATGACCCATCCAATCAACATGTATGTGTGTGTGTGTGTGTGTGTGTGTGTGTGTGTGTGTGTGTGTGTGTGTGTGTGAGAGGGACACCAGTACAGTATGGGTCAATGTTGGTGTAATGTGTGTGTTTATGTGTTAGTCCTAGGTGTTTGGTTTATGTGTGTGTGTCTGCATGCACACAGTTCCACCTTGTGGCTGCCAAATACGGGAGGTTGTGGGACAGCCATGGATTGTACCTGCCAGGCTGTACAGATCACTGTCTCCACCCACGGACAAAGTACCTGTGCCTGCCAGGGGTGCCATGGACAGTATCAGGTACCAAGCCAGACTGGGTACTATCGTCAGAGGCAGAGGGATGTTGACTGGACCCATGTCCCTGCTGGGACTGGCCAGAGCCACGTGCACGTGGTCATCTAGGATGGTCTATTGACAGCCCAGCCCCAACATTGCTGGGGCTGGTACTGCCACTACGGGAGCGGCTGGGACTTGTGTGTCATCCGTGACAAGTGCCAGCTGATGATGTTGCTGGCATATGCCCACGTCAATGTCTCAGCAGTCCTGCACTGTCCTGGCACATGGACATTACATTGTGGAGGACATCTAGTGTCTCCCCCCAATGTCTATCAATGACCTCGGTGTAATTACGGATGGCACCGGCAAGGTCATGGATACTGTCATTGATAGCGGTGTTGTGAGCCCTCTGTGCCCTTAGTCCCTGCCTGGTGTACCATTCCAAATGTGCCTGTGCCTGTATTACAGCCCAGAACATAGCTGAGGTTGTGAGACCTGTGGGGGCACGTCTGCCAGGGGCATTATGACCAGCAGTGCTCCCACGAGAACCCCTGGACATATGCCTATGTAGTACCATTCCAGGTGTCTGGGTATGGCTGCTGTGTGGGGTTGCATGTGCCATAGATACCACACTATCCTGGTCGATGCCTACTGTATGCTGTTCCTCTGCTAAGGCCATTGGTGTTGAGGGATGTATCAGCAGTATGAATGTGCGCATAGATGGGGTGGACAGCTGTGTACTGTCGATTGGTGGACCAATGACAGACCCTGACAAACCTGCCTGTGCCACTACACATGTGTCATCATGTCCAATATTTGTGGCAGTGACTTCAGTTTCCCTGCTGCACTCATCCAACAATACCTCAGCACCTGTGAGAGGAAGACAGGAAACACACTTCACAATCTGTACAGGATGTTAGCACACATGAACACATGTACACATGAACACATGTACACATGTACACATGTACATATGCACACATGAACACATGCACACATGCAGACATGAACACATGAACACATGAACACATGCACACATGAACACATGCACACATGCACACATGAACACATGAACACATGCACACATGCACACATCAACACATGTGCACATGCACACATGCACACATGCACACATGAACACATGTACACATGCACACATGCACACATGAACACATGAAAACATTTATTTATTTATTTTTATTTATTTTACATTTGTTGACCGGGATAGTCCGACTGGATGCATGTCCATTTTCAGCGGAGGCCCGGGGAGAAAAGCTCCAAGGGTAAGCAGATACAGCATTACATAATACCAGCATTACATATTACAAACAGACTATTTACAGAGATTACATAAGTAAGCAAGTTAAACAAGTTCCACAGGTTACAGTTAATCCTGAGCACAAGTCGGGATTAAATTAATTTGCACAGTAAACTGGTTAACAGATTTTTACACATTCTAGAGAGAGTTAGCCAAGCTTGATACATTGACATAGCCAGTTAAGTGACAAATGTTGTTTGAGTCTAGTTTTAAATTGACCTAAGGTGGAAAGTAAGGTAATATCAGCTGGAAGAGAGTTCCAGGATCTACTTACAGAGTTTACAAAGAGAGAATCACCAGCTGTGTTATTAATTTTGCTAGTCTGAATTAGTAGTTTGTTAGAGGATCGAAGCTGTCTAGGATTGTTATAGGGGGTGATAATATTTTTAAGTGCAGGAGTATTGTCCGGATTATAGAGGATTTTATAGGCCATAATCAGTTGGTTATACTGGATTAGGCTGGGTAGTTCAAGCCACCCAAGCTGATTTAGATTGATCCAATGATGTGTCCTAAAAGGCAGCCCAGTGGCAAACCTGGCAATGTGGTTGTAGCAAACTGAGAGTTTGTTAAGGACAGTCTTGTTTAAATTCGAGTAGAGGGATGCATACAGAAGGGTTGAAAGAAGGTGAGAGCGAGCTATGGCAATTTTAGCTGGAGGGGTTAGGAAGGCTTTTATTCTGTAAAGTGACCCTAGTTTTTTATTGATGGTTTTGATAGTTTGGTTAACATGTAGGTCAAATTTTAGATTATTGTCTATGATGACACCTAATAGTTTTGTAAATGGGTCAGGGGAGATTATTGTGCCATCATTTGATTTTATGGTAAAGATGAAAGCGGTAGACCTACGTGTTGGTGAAAATAACAGCATTTTAGTTTTTTTGGGATTTAGGATTAGACGATGTTCAGAAAGACAGTTTTCTATTGCATTAAAGGTGGTCTGGGTAGCTGACCATAACTCTACTGAAGATGTGGGTGAGAAAATCAGAGTAGAGTCATCAGCATATTGGATACAGCTGACTTTTGGGATGACAGTATAAAGGTCGTTAATGAAGATGGAGAACAGCAAGGGCCCTAGTATAGAGCCTTGTGGTACTCCAATGGTGTTAGGTAGAAGGTTAGAGAGTTTGTTCTGCCAGAGAACAGCCTGCTGTTGACCATTCAGGTAGGATTGAAACCATTGGAGGGCTCCAGTATCTAGACAGAATGTTTGCAGGGTGTGGATTAAAAGTTGGTGATCAACCATATCAAATGCCTTGGAAAGATCCAAAAAGAGGGCTGAGGATATATAATTATTGTTGCGATTATGGTTTATGGTGTTAGTAAAGGCTAGGAGGGCTGAAGTAGTGCTGTGATGAGGACGGAAGCCATGCTGAGTGTCTGCCATAAGGCAATTTTGGATTAGGTGGTGCATGAGTTGTTTATGAATACATTTTTCCATAATCTTTGCAAGTGGAGAGAGTATAGCTATTGGCCTATAATTAGAGAATTCAGTAGAGCTGCCTCCTTTGTGAAGTGGAATTATATAGGATATTTTCCAGATGGTGGGAATTTTAGCTTCTACTATGGTTCAATTGATTAGTATTGAGACGGGGTAAGCAATAGCATCAGCTGATTTTTGTAGGTACTCTGCAGGGAGTTGATCAGCAGAAAGTGTAGTGGGTTTTAATTTTTTGATCAAGGTACGGATAAGTGAAGTGGCGACTGGGTGGAAGCTGAACGCGAGTAGGTTTCTAGGGGTGCTACTTTCAGGACCAGGGGAGCTAGGAGGTAGTTGGCTAGCTAGGCTTGAATTGTCTCAGTAAAGAATTGGTTAAAACTATCAGAAACATCTTCAGGGGTTTTGTCAATAGTAGTAGCAGGGATTGGGGTTGAAGTTTATCCAGGATGTAGTAGATTATTTAAACCTGCCCAAAACTTCTGAGGGTTATTTTGATTTACTGTCTGTAAATTACAGTAGTATTGTTTTTTGTCTTGTAAAATTGTTTTTTTGGTTTCGTTCCTGGATTGCCTGTATTTAATGTGATCTTGAGGGTCTTTAGAAGAACGCCATAAAGCCCATGCTTTGTTTCTAAGGGTAATTTTGAGTTTAGACTCTATAGAAAGCCATGGTGCAGTTTTTGCCTTGGTTCTCTTTGAACGAACAGGTGCATGCAAATCAAGGATCTCAAGGAATTTGTTGTTAAAGTATGCTACTGCTTCCTCTAAGGGGAGGTGTTTTAGAATAGACCAATTACATGAGTTTAGTTCTTGTTGAGCACATGCATACATGCACACATGAACACATGCACACATGCACACATTAACACATGCACACATGAACACATGCACACAAATACACTACTCAGTCAAGTTGACACACACACACACACACACACACACACACACACACACACACCAATTAGTGGCTGATGGTGGAGTACAGTATCACAAGCCAAAGGGTCCTATCACATGTGTCAGCATGCAGGATGTGTGTTGCTCAACAGCATGCAGTGCGAATGTGGAGAGTCCTTGTTGATAACAGTATACATGTCGTTGATACATGTGTGTTGTTCAATGATTGGCCTCACCTTGGAACACAATGTGCACATGGACACAACATTGCTGTGCAAGTCTGAAATGCTTTCCAATGTCCTGTGCACCATCACTCATAGGTATACATACCATGGCCAGATGCACACAACTGTCAGGTGTATAGCAATGAATGCTATGTGTAGTAATGTAGTTACTGTAACTGAATGTAGTGTAGTACCATGAGCCATCATCAGGCAGCATCATGTGGTCACTCAAGGCCACTAATGTATGTCACACTGGCAACTATCTTGCTGTACCCAACCTGCACCACTTTGGCTACATTAACCATTTCACAGCCAGTTGTTACATGGGTATGTAAGGTATTCAATAGGGAGCATTGCCTAACATGAATATGTTGTGTGTTGAAGCATGTCACACCACCCCATGATAGGCCTCTATCCCTCAGGTATAGTATGTGTGCTGTGTTTATGACATTTGGTATACTGGAGTATGACCTTACAGCAGTTGTCTACATATGCCATGTGTATCATATTAACACTTACTGCATATGACAAAGTGGTGTATGTTGTGTGCATGTGTATTGACTCTGCCTATACAATGTCCACTACAGTGTACCACAATTGGTTGGGATGCTCTGTGTATTGCATGTGTTTGAGGCGGATACTCATGTTACTGGAATGTGCATAGCCCCACAGAGAACATGCAGAGCATGCATTATGTGTAGGTGTTTTACATGTGTATATGGCCTACAAGTCTTCTATGACATGCACATGTTATATGCTATATTAAATGTAGAACACTCACCAGCATGGGTTTGCTGTCTTGCTATCACACCAGAGGGACCTACAAGGATATGAGACAGTTTGTCAGTGTCAACAACTATGGCATTGCTGCTGTGTATTTGCAATTTCACAGTAGTACAAGGGGTGACAGTCACAGGCATACAAATTATGTTCCAAATTATCAGTATTGCTGACACCAGGCTCCACATCTTCTGAATACACAGTGCACATCTGATAAATGCATGTTCTAACAATTGATCTAACAGTAGTCTATAGATATGCCATGTTACCTGCATGCTCTATATCTACGTGCTGGGTGACTCCGGCCTCCATGATGACACATGTCTGTTGTACTGGTTGGCCAGGAGCCACCACGCTGAGGAGCAGCTCTTCCACTCTGGTGAGGGAGGGAGTGTGTTGATGCACCACAGCCTGTGGCAAGCTGTTGTCTGTGGACATTGGAGGCATGCTGCCAGACATGTCTGATTAAATCACTGCAGTGATGGCGTACCTGCTCATAAGTCCGGTTATGCATGCCTACATCATTCACCCGATGGACAACATCCTGCGCAGTGCAGTGCGCCCATGCTGGTCCTGGCTGGATCTGGAGAACAGCAGGTTGTAATGATGTATCAGGGCAACAAAGATGACCTCCTCCTCCTCAGGGGAATAGGCAGGTTTCCTGTTGTGAGACATATTCCTGGAAGACAATAAAACAGTAATTGTGAGCAAGTCATGTGGCACACTTAACATGCTAAAGTACAGACATCAATGAAATGCCATATATAGCAACCTATTGGCTGTCAGTAGATACGCACTTTTAATACCACATAGGACTGCTCAGCCCACAACTGCCTGACAGTGCCTGGCACATACTATATACCAAACCATGTTCTGCACAGCAACAAAATGAAACCAGTATGTAAGACTATACAACAGTACATGGCACACTGTATGTGGCACAATGCACCACCTAGCCACAGGGGGTGTATATGAAGCTAATGCATGCAGACATTTGTCATCCATTGAAATGAATGTAAAGTACAGTTACAGTACTACCAGTACACCACGCTACTTGTCAATAGCAAACCCCTCAGTAACAAATGTGCACATTCATCACTATAGGGGGCATACTGCTGTACTACACTATACATGTTGCTAGATATGCACATATATCCTGTGACACACATACCACCAAGGCCATGTTACAGGCATACCCACACACACATCAGACATACCTACAAGACACAAAGGTATGGCAACCCAGATTAGTTTTACCTGTGTAACATACAGTCAACACCTACAAAATCTCATGCCTGAGTATGTAATGTGTGAGGACTACAGGTAACAAACAAAACAGTGTTTCCAAGCAATGTGGATATAAACCATACTGTGCTGTTTAGGCCTACAACTTCAGGTAGTACTACAGTTCATATGGGATTTGTATTCACTAGTGTTAACAATCAATAAGCATACATGTGCTGCTTAAGCCTACAATGGCACACTCCGGTCAACACCATGGGACTACGTCACACCGTATGCCTTACTGCTTTTCCTGTCTAGCAATAGCATACGTATCTTTTGCTGGGAATAGAGCTACAACACTACATACCATGATATACACAGTTTCCCACTAGGCTATCACACATATACACAACTTTGACACATTCGCCTACACATTCACCATCACACCCAGTCAACCTCACATAGCAAGTAATGCAACAAGTACATGCATGTGTGTATCAGGAACTGCGTAGCTAATAGGCAATTATCCGTAGGGCCTATGGAAGCCTAGCCATATGGTACCCTGCCCTTCAACACCCATGTAATATAGGTTCATGTGCCCCTGTCATGCAAAGCCACAGAGGTGATTCCCAGGTTGTGTTTCCTATCTCACATCCACTCATCATGATTATTCATGACAACTACTAATGAGGACCTTCATTTGCTATTGATAGGTGGTTAGTTCCAGAGTATGGTATGTGTCTGAGATGATAATGTACCACTCCAGCATGTTCTGCTTTTTGACTTTACAGGGTTTAGATCAGTACAGTGTGTAGCTTGTATGGAGTTTAATCTGTTTATATGGAGCATGTCCAACACCTGTGGGTTTGGCATAGCTTTGTATGTTAGACAGAGGTTGCCTCTGGGTAGGCAGTATGCGACACAGTGTAGCTGTGGTTTTGTAAGACATCTGCATAGGGCATCTGTTTGAGTCTGGTAATACTCTTTGTGAGGTACGTCACTCAGGTCACTCCAAGGCAAGTACAAATATGACTCAGTCATTGTCCATGCTGGTGTGGATGACCTGAGACGTACCTCCCTGGAATACATGAAAAGAGACATACAGGAGCTCTCTGAGCATGTAGCCCAGGCCGGTATGACCCTGACCTTGAGTAGCATCTTACCCTCACCAAGAATGATGCCACAATATGAAGACAAGATGATCAATTTCAACAATTGGCTTAAGTATTGGTGTCATTCAAAGGGGATCCAATGCCTGTCAGCCTGGGATGACATGCTCGACAAGCCACGATGCTTCGCTAGGGACGGCTTGCACCTGTCACCCCTGGGCTTTCGGATATTGGCAAAGGATCTTGCTACCACCATAGTGGCTTTTTTAGGCAAGGCTCAAAAGACAAACCCACCTCGATAGGTATCACAAGGGATAAGAAACTAAGAGTAATGCTACTCAACGCCAGAAGTCTAAACCTCAAGATGCACATACTCGAAACACTCCTTAGCATGGAGAACATTGATATCTATGCAGTAACAGAAACCTGGTTCAAGGCTCCTGAGAGCACCCCAGCACTACCAGGTTATACCTCATACCATGCTTTTTGGCCCCAAAACTTGGACCGAACCAGAAAAGGAGGGGGAGTATCAATATTCGTCAAAGATACCCACACCTCCAGGTTGGTGGCACAGCACGAAGCATCAGAGACTATCCATGTGCAACTAACAGTGGGTAAAACTGCCTTCCAGTTTATAGCCTGCTACAGACCACCCTCCTAAACCCAGGAACCCCACTCGGCCTTTCTGAGAACACTGGAAAATATGAAGGTCTCTCCAAACACCATTATATTGGGCAACTTCAACTACCCAAACATAGACTGGGAGCATTGCTCTAGCTCCAACACCCTAGCCCAAAGGTTCCTAGAATTTATAAACTCAAATGCTATGGAACAACTTGTTACCACTCCCACAAGAGGGGAAAATATACTGGACCTGATCATCACCAACATGGGGACTCTATGCTCCAGACCAAAAGTGTGTCCCTCACTGGTAAGATCAGACCATAAACTAATCTCACTGGATATTCACATCCTGACCCCACCCCCTGCCCAGAAAACCACAGTGAAAAACTTCTCTAAAGCAAATGTCACACTCCTCAAAACTGAGGTGGAATCCTTCAAAGCCCCCGGGCCTGTGGAAAATACGGCCCAGACCGCAGAATCCTTTATAAACACATTCTATGAACACCTTCAGGAATGCATGGATCATGCAATCCCAAATAAAACCAAGACCCAAGCCTCCAAAGGCAGACGTCCTGTCTGGTGGACCCCAGCCATAAACAAACTATACAATAGAAGGAGGAAGCTACTACATGATAGAGCAAAATCCCAAAAGGGAAGGCATCTCTGATCAGTATTAGCAAAAACTACGGGCACTCATAAAATCGTCTAAGGCCAGCTTGAGAGAAAATTGCACAGAACACTAAGGATAATCACAAGGCTTTCTTTAGTTATGTTAGGAACCTGGGTGGGAATTCCCAGATATGCTCAGAATTAGTCCAAAATGACAAAAAATACACCGAACCCACAGACATTGCCAACATCCTAGCTGACAGGTTCAGCGCAAACTTCTCCCCTCCCCACCAAAAGGGCAAATATCTATCCCAGCAGAGTGCTGCCCCCCCTGACATCTCAGATGCTCAGGTAAGAGCCACCCTCTCCAAAGCAAAAAACACAGCATCAATGGGACCAGACGGTGTCCCGGGCTGTGTACTACATGAACTCCAAGAAGAGCTAAACCCAAACATAAAACTACTGTTCAATCTCAGCTTTACTACAGGATATGTACCCAAAGAGTGGCGTACAGCAACAGTGGTCCCTCTCCACAAAGGTGGTGCCTCAACGGATCCTGGAAACTATCGCCCCATAAGCCTGACTAGCATGGTCTGCAAAGCTATGGAAAGGATCATCATAGACCTCATAAATAAAGATATTGGGGACCTACAGACACTGGATCCTACCCAATTTGGCTTTGTTAAGGGCAGATCCTGCCTCTTAAACTTGGTCAATTTCTTTGAAACAGTCACCAAGGCCGTTGACGAGGGGAAGGTGGTCCACACAGCCTACCTGGACCTCATAAAAGCCTTCGATACAATACCCCACTCGAGCATTATAGATAAGCTCACTAGGTTAAATATAAACCCCTATGTCACTAGATGGGTTGCAAACTGGCTCAAGGACAGAACCCACATGGTTAGAATTTCTGGAGCCATGTCAGACTCCAAACCAGTTACAAGTGGCATCCCACAAGGCTCAGTCCTGGGACCTCTCTTGTTCGGTATATATTTCTCGGAGGTACAGGCCACCACAGAAGGACTGTGGCTGACCAAGTTCGCAGATGACTGCAAACTGGATGCCATAATCGACTCTCCAGCCAACACAAGCATCCTCCAAAAGGGCCTCATAGAAACAGACAACTGGTGCCAGAGCCATGGCCTCAAGCTAAATGCCAAAAAGTGTATAGTCATCCCCTTTGGCAAAAAAAAAATTGCCCACAAATTACCACATAGGTGGTAATCCATTAAGTACAGAAGAAGTAATTAGGGACCTGGGGACCCAAGTTGATAACAATCTCTCATTTGACAACCATGTGGCCAAAGCGGTTAGAAAAACATTTTATATAGCCCACCTAATCATGAAGGGATTCACATCTAGATCAGGGGAGGTCATCGTGCCTCTTTACTCATCCCTCATCAGGCCCATAATTGAGTATAATGCCCCTTTTGGGATGTACCTTACCAGACACCTGCAGCAACTGGAAAGACCCCAAAAGTACCTCACCAAGAGGATCAAAGGGCTCAAACAGATGCCATATGCTGCCCGGTTAAAGAAACTCCAGTTCTACTCAGTGGCATACCGCCTGCTCAGAGGCAATCTGTGCCCGACGTATAAAGCCATGTCCAACCCGGAATTAAGGGACATGCTGCACCTCAACAAATCCAAATCCCATCGAGCTACATGCTCGAGAGACTTGAACCTCAGCACTGAAATAAATAAGACATGCTGGAGGGACAAATTCATAAGCCAGAGGCTCCCTTCACTCTGGAATAAAATCCCAGTCCAGGTTAGGCAGAGTCCCTCATTGACTCTCTTCAAGAGGAATCTTGATGAGTGGATGGGAGATCATAGGTTTACCCCGGGTATCACTTCTGTGTCACTGTTAGACAGAGGCACAGTATACTAACCTCGAAAAAGGGCATAGCAAAATTAATTTAAAATGGGTGGCGAAAGCCAAACACACTCTGGTTAGGCTTATAAATGCCCTAGGGCAGATAGCCTAGTATGAACCTATGAACCTATGTGTCTGGCGTCTACAGTCGCTGTGGATGTCTTCTGAGGTACATACCAACAGGGCCAATGTACTCTATGATGGGTGTTATGACTGATAAGTACAGTGGAACACTGGCCTCTTTTTCCATGGATGACACACCTTTTCTGATGACATGTGGACCATACTCAGTTTACATGACTAGTGTGGTACTGTGATTATCAATAGGAACACTACTGTCCACCTGTGTCCCGTAGTCTTTTATCACACTTTCAGTGTTGAGTAGACTGCCACCTATGTGGTAGTTCATGTGGACAGGGTTTTTAACAAAAGGGATGGCAATACGTTTACAACATTGAGCTTGAGTGTACATATGAACATCCATTGGTGTACATATAGATATACATATAGGCACATATACAGTCCACCTTTCATGGTGGGAATATCAATTATGCAAAGGTTGAGAGGGGATGCAGTTATGTAATGATATTGCACAGTCTTGTGCAGAATGCATGGAAGGTATTCTCAGCCCATGTACCTTTAGCAGGACCCCCTATCTGGAAGACTAAAAACCTAACAAGTCATACCCACGGCATTTAAACACCACATGCCATATGCCAGCACTGTATGCTGTCTTGTTTTCCACACACTACAACCTACATATAAATATGCACATAACAACATGCACAAACATATAAATGTCCACCCTTCACAAACAGTTGCAGTATGTCCCTTGCTCTATGCACATGTTCAGATGCTAATTTATCAGACACATAAATATCTCTCCATATGTGTGTGCCATACACACACAGGGTCCACACTGTTGTAAGTCCGTACACCTCACGGATGACCTGTTGGGCCTTGCTACAACATGGGCAGTTGTCACATGTGTGCATACAGTAATAGTACAGGGAGTATATATAGCAGCAAATGCTAACATTACTATACTAGCCTGGTACAGCAGTTGCCAATGCTAAGCTACACATTATGTGACTATCATGCATGTCTTACTCTGTCACATCCAAGTTTATATAGGTGTTTGCACTACTCTCCCAAACTGCCATTATACGTAGTACTGTACAGACCATAGATAACATGTTCAGATGTTCGACATATAATGCTGAGATACATATGTCACAGTTATGTCCCACTGCACACAGCTACACACTAATTTGTCCATGGCAGTAGTTATGCATGGCATCTCTGCATACATACCTACTGCTGCCACACATGCATGTTTCAGAGTATGTACAGTACTATTCATAAACATCTACTACTTGCCGGTAGGTACAAATCTGTTACATAACTTAGCGCTTTCTCCCTTACCATAAGGGCATCATCAGAGCTGTGAACCCATCTTAAAAATCACATGTTTAAATATCAAACCTAATAAACACACCCCCCCTCATCAATCAATTAGAAAAATGATGAAGTTGTAACAAAATGAAAATATTTAAAAAAATGTTTTGACATTCTTATTAAAATGTTCAATAATTGTTAAAGCATATATCCAACTATCTTGTTTAAAAATACACTCTGTAAGTTGGTATACAATAATATATTATATTTTTAAAACCATAATTCCTACTACAAAGTCTCACAGCACTCCAAAAAACAGTAATGTGTGTTACAAATGGTAATAATCACATCCCTGAGAATATAAAAACATGTGTAAAGTATATTGTTAAACAAAACAGTGTAAATAAATAGTATCTACACCTACTAAAAATAAAAATAAAAAATGAAAAAATGAAAAAATGAAAACTGATAATAAGTATTAGAATGGAATCTATCTAAAGGGAACAATACTGGCCTAAGTATTCACATCATCTGTGCTCTATATTTCAAAACACTTGACAGCGAAATATATTCGTTGATACCTGGTGGCCTAGACGCATTTAACCTAAGCTGCCATAAGCATTCTTTTACTTCAAGTAAAGTCTCAGCGTCCCCACCATTTTCTCTATAAGGTACCCTGTCAATTATAAAAAACAGAAATCTTTTGAAGTTTTTACAACTAATACTGTGTGTATAAAGTGCATTAGTGGTTTTTCTGTTCCTAATGTCCCTGTTGTGCTCTAGAATTCTTAATCTCAATTTCCTAATAGTTTTGCCCACATAGAATGTTGTACAATTTAAACACGTGGCAAGGTATACAACCATTTTGGTATTACAATTAACGAAACCAGGACTCCCTATAGTTTTATTGTAGTTGTACACTGTAATGTAGGGTCCATTGTTAATATACTTGCATGTGCTGCAAAACCCACATTTACTCATCATGGAGCGTTTGTAAAGGTTCTGAGAATCAAAACTCTCCATTAATTCCTTGAGGTTCCTTCCCCTACTGAAGGTGAATGATGGTGAGGTACCTATAACGGACATGTGTGCGAAATGGGCAGCTATATATTGGGCGTATTTTTTTGTGGGTACAGATTGCCCCTTTTTTTTTTTTTAGGTGAGAGTGGAAAGTGAGGTAGAGGAAGTAGGTATATTTGGGGAGGTAGGTTGGGGAGGTAAACAGACAAGACAAACAAGACGCATACAGGGGCAGTGTATGACACATGGGGTGGGTGAACACAATTGATGGGGATGGATGTTTGGAGCCCACAGATGGTAACAGTGGAACTGAGATCCCCACCCTTGGGCAGTCACCACTGCACCTTCACAGCCCCAAGGGTGGCTGTTCTGGGGGCTGCGTAGGACGGGCAGGCTCACCCATGAGACACACCACTCTCGCCTCGAACTGGCGTAGGGGATCAGTGACTGAATGCTGGATCTCCCTACGCACCACAGCCCGGACCCTTCAAAGGTTGACAGGTGGCCCTTCTCCGCCCATGCTTGCATGGGGGGATGAGCCCCATCCCCTGCAGAGCTTCCACCTGAAGGTGGCACAGGACCAACAAAGGAGGGGAGCCCGGGCTGGGCACCAGACCTGCTGGTTCTAGGTGCACTCACCAGCTGAGGAGGGACAGGTGGGTCCACTGGGACCGGCCTTCCCATACATTCTGTGATTAGGTGTGTTTAATTACAACATAAACAACAGCATTCCAAATTAGTTGTAACAGCATGCAGTAATATTCCCATTAACCCAACACACCAAGGTTCCAACAGTTGAACAGCAAGCATAACACATGCATATATTGAACAACAGTGGACATTCCAACAGCAGGCAGGGATGATTGGTGGCAACAGGCCACCATGGTTGTGGTGTTTGAACAGGGCACATGCATCAAAGTGAATGCAGATATTTATAGAACAATAGGACATATGTCCCAAAAACTGTTTTGAGATTACACATACCCATTGAGTTGTGGAATTGCATTGTTTATGCACATACAGTAGGATGTAGAAAGAAACCTCAGTTAACATCTTATAAGTACTTTCAGTCTACACTACATTCCTATTGACTGCAGGTGTATATCCCCTACATGTATTATTACACTTGGCAACATGCATTAGGTTGTGCAATGGGTTTGGCTAGTTCATTATATGCCTGATCTATATCTGACATACTAACTGTCCAAGATGCAGATGTTACTGCTACATATTTATTGATTGTATTTATATTTCTTTATCTACATATCTGGATGTGTTCACATGACATTTTCAGTTAGATTTGTACAGAACCCTACATTTTGTGTAGCACACTCACATTTCTAGATATCTAATTAGCAAGCTACTTGTGTGCCAGATTTACTTATGCATGCCAGCCAGTAACTGACTGTTGAGGACTGTATACATGCTTCACAGCTACTAGCACTTCCATAAACCACTTTAGATGGGACTGCCCAACTGTGGGTTGCCAGCACTTATTAAAACAGTACTATTTGTATAATGCAAGGGTACAACAACATTTCAAAGTAAGTGACACAGACACACTCCACGTTTTATACCTTTATTAATTACATTACACACTTTTCCACAGGCTCTCTCCTTTATTTGATATTACAGTGCATACGGAAGACATATTCAAGACATATTATACCTTTATTAATAGGTTAGAACACTCTTTTTCAGGCTCGTTCACTTATTTTATATGACAGTACCTGCAGAGATATCATTCCGGACATATTTTACATTTCTTAATGGGTTACTACACTCTTTTTCTGGCTCTCTGACTTATTTTATATAACAGTACATGCAGAGGAATTATTCAGGGCATTTTATCGCTGTATTATTGGGCTACAACACTTTCTTTCAGGCTCTCTCACCTATTTTATATAACAGTACATGCAGAATAATCACTAACCTGCCTGGTGGTGCAGCCTTAGCAGCCTATCTGCATAGGCTTGCTGATTCGCAGCACGGACACCTGCAGCTGTGAAGTAAATGAAGGGATATTGAGACATACCTAATTACCTATCCATTATACAGAATCAATTAACATTTCTTACATACTGCATTCCATGGCTACCTACTCAGTATTGGGGCATCTTGCATCCCACGGGCCTCCTGTATCCATTGGTTCAGTAGGTCCTGCTTCCATCTCTTCAGGTCTGCATGGTGGTGATGGACCTGTTCACCAGTCTGAGGAATGCCTGTGACACTGGTGAGGTCATGAGCTAACCGGTTCCAAGCCTCTGCCTTGTACTCCATCCCTTGGAACTGGCCCTGCAAGAGTCTTGACTCATGACGGTGGACAAGGAGCCAAACCATGTATTTCAACTCCTCAATGCCCCAACGTTGCACTCGAAACCATGTACCCTCTCCAGCACCAGCCATTCTAACTGTAGATGGGAGCTACAATAAGTTATGGCGAGTATTCCCGCCTATGGGGCTTAAATGTGCCACATTTCCCACACTTTTTTTTGTGATTGGCCGTTTTTGAAAATTCTCGGCTGACTGCAGACCTGCTTAGTAATGGTTAATCTACCATTTATAAGTATATGTATGTTAACAGTGGCTGTTTATCCTAAGCTGTCATGACTTAGTGGTTTAGTACTTTGATTATGGTGCACAGAGTCCGGGGTTCCAACCTTGTCATTGCATTTTATTTTACTACTGTCCAGACAGGCTAGGGGGTGTGGCTGTGTTTAGGCAACTTTGCTCTACATTGCTGCACGTTGCCTGACAGTGGGCTGGTTGGCGCGATGCGCACCTCCGTGCAAACCTATTGCGCTGGGTAAAGCGCTATTTAGCTATGGGCAACTCTATTGCGCTGGGTAAAGCGCTGCTTAACTATGGGCACCTATATTGTGCTGGGTGCAGTGCTGCTTAACTGCGGGCAACTATATTGCACTGGGTAAAGCGCTGCTTAATTGCGGGCAATTATATGTCAACATCCTTTATAAATATATATTTTGTTCACTGATACATAGGCCATTTCAATGCTTTTTAGTAAAATTTTAATCATATATGTCAGGAATTATTTCATATACTAATTTAGAACATAAATAGGAAGGGGAGTGGTGGGACTCGAACCATGAATGCCTCCTCTTTGTGTGAATGCTCTACCATTACGCTATTGCTATTTGTCGTAATTTGCATAAACATTCCTTCTTATGCTCTTCCATGTCAGGATTGCTAACTGCAGCTAAGCAATGGGCACACCCGCGCACACAAGCGCAAATATGGGCAGCTATATCGGGAATTAGAAAAAAAAAAATTAAATGTTTTACTTTTTATAACTGTGCTGGGGGGTTACAATGTCAGGGAATGTGGTGTTGGTTTCATGGACATTTGAGCGGACTCGCTCTTGTGTGTTGACATTTTGCATTTCGGACACTTGCAGGGGCATGGACCTTTAGACTGCTTGGCAGTTGGACACACCCCCTGCTTTCCTGCACAGTCCATGTTAAACTTGCAGTTGAGTCAGCGTGCCCTCATGAATATTCATGGCACGCTGATGTCATACCGTTCAACTGCAGCCTCCAAGTAAGACTTATTTAGTCTTACACGGAGGGTTTGTGAATCCGGGGGATCTATCAGAAAGGTCCCGTACCACATATTAGCTAGCTATGAAACTCCCTCCATGACACAGGAAAGCCACAACACTTATCTACATGATCTAAACCCAATATCATTTTCCTGGGTGATCTGAACTAGCCAACTATACACTGGAAAACCTAGACCACCACTAGTGCACAACCACAGAGATTCCTGGACTTTGTTAATATAAATGCCCTGGAATAATTAGTCTGAGCACCCAAGAGGGGAAATAACATTGTGAATCTTCTCCTTCTTAATTTGGAAGTATTTTTCACCATTTCTTGTGTATTTTCATCACTTGTTAGGTCTGACCACAAAGCAGTCTCCTTTGAAATAATATTGAAACCAAAGATCCCTTCCAACTAAGGTACCTTCAGAAATGTATTTAAGACAAACTACTTACTCCTAAGTGATACACTGACAAGCTTCAAAGCTCCACCAAACCCAGTTAACTCCATTGAATGTACAGAAGCATACACCACCACACTAAGGAGCAGTTGTACCCCTTAGGAACAAATGCAGAGCAAACCCCAGAAACAAGCCCACATGGTGGAACCATAATATCAACAAGCTTTTTAATACAAGGAAAAGAATTTTGATCAAAAGTAAGAAGAGTAATTCCCAGAATGTTAGAGCACTTGTCACTGAAATAAACAAACAACTCAAGAGCTTAATAAAACCCATCAAAGCCAAGTTTGAGGCTAAAATAGCTCCCTAAGCCAAAGACAATCACAATGCATTTTTAGTTAAGTTCATATGTATTTTTTAGTTAAGTTCATAATCTCAAAAGCACAATGCAGTAATGTGCTGAGTTAATTGTGAATGATGCTACCTACACTGAGGCTGAGAATGTAGTGAACCTACTGGTCAATAAGCTTATCTCTAACTTTACATCCCTCCCCTCTGTCTGTCCCTCAAGATACACCTGAAACTGGCTCATCTTCAGCTATCATACCAGATCAAGTCCTAAAGGTGCTATTAGAAGTTAAAAATACTGTACTGAAGGGTCCTGACGATATCCTGGATGCATCTTTATAACAGGAAGAGTGATTTAGCCACACCCCTAACAGCATTGCTCAATCTCAGCCTCAATGTCAATTTTGTACCAGATGAATGGAGAATGGCTACAGTCATTCCCTTGCATAAAGGAGGACCTTCCACATACCCAGGCAATTACAGGCCTATACGTCTAACCAGCCTTATATGCAAAGCCATGGAAAGACTTATCTTGGAACTAATCAATCAGTACATAGGGAACCTCCAAACACAAAACCCATCTCAGTTTGTATTTATTGAGGGCAGGTCATGCTTATTTAATGAGGTAGATTTTTTTGAAAAAGTCAACAAAGCAATGGATAAAGGCAAAATGGTACACACCACATACCTCAACCTGGCTAAAACCTTTGATGCAATTCTCCATTCAAGCATTGTAGAAAAGCTAAATAAACTGGAAATAAACCCCTATATCAGTTGCTGGATTGCCAACTGGTTCACAGATAGGACACAGGAAATCAAACTTGGGGAAAGTTACTTCCACAATGATACCAGTCATCAGCAGACTCCCCTAGGGTTCTGTCCTGGGACCTCTCCTGTTTGGTATCTACTTTTCAGTAGTTAAAGCCAATTTCAATGGGCTCTGGATGACTAAGTTTGCAGATGACTTGAAGCTAGGAGCAGTCGTTGAGTCCTCAATTGACCTAGCCAACCTACAGGAAGGTATGTCCCTAATAAATAACTGGCGCCAAAATCATGGACTGAAGCTAAATGCCAAAAAATGTATTATTGTACCCTTTAGGAATTTATCTACCCCAGGGAACTACTACATTGAAAATGCACCTTAAGAGTTGACCCATTTGTTTGGTATTTGGGAATTTATGTGGACAGTGACCTAACATTTCACCAATGTGTTCACTGTTGTAAGAAAATCCTATGTTGTATAGCTTATACACAAAGGAATTGAGTCTATATCTAGGGATATCATTGTCCCCCTTTACGCAGCCCTCATTAGGTCAGTCATTGAATATGATGCCCCATTTGGCATTTATCTGAACACCCACAGAGATAACCTTGCAAAAAGATACAAGGCCTAAACAGCATGTCCTAAATGGACAAGCACAAATGCCTGTCACTATACTTGGTATCCTACAGACTGCTAAGAGGTGACCTGTGTCTGTCATACAAGGCACTCATTCTCTGATCCAATACATCATCAAGTCAAATGGCATCAGAAATACTTAGCCTAGGGATCTGAACCTCTTCTACAACATCAACATAATGGTTTTGAGGAACAGATATATCCCCCAGAGGATACTTCTGCTCTGGAACAGACTCTGCATCTACATCACACAAAGTGCATCCCAGTCCATATTTAAGAGCAACTTGGATCTATGGATGGGAAACAGAAAATTTACACCAGGACTGCCCTCCTACTACTAATGGAAAGAGGCAGCTACTAAATGTTTTGCCCCGTGCATGGGTCCCCTCATATTATCTATGGTATGATCCTAGTTATTCTCTTGGGGGAAATATATAGTTATTAACCATTGGATGGGTAAGGCCAATCTCTATCCAAATGAGATAGGGTAATTCAGGCACAAAAAGGGGAAACTGTCTAGGCTTAAAATGGCCTGCAAGAGCAGATAGCCTAGTACTTACTGATGAACCTATGAACCTATAAAATACTGCTGTTGTTGGTGGGCCTTGATGCAGAGAAAGTATTTGACTGAGAAAGCTGGGATTTTATGATTAGGGCAATGGAAACATTTACATAACCAGATACAATAATAAGGTTAATTAGAAGGATTTGTGAAAGATCAGAGGCGAGAATTTAAATGGAAGGGTGCCTCTCTGATACATTGTATTTGAGCAGAGGAACCAGAAGGTGTGTCCTCTTTCCCCTTTTTTTATTTGCTTTATATTTAGAGCCATTGGCAAAAAAAAAAATAAGAGACTCAGAAATTCAAGGATATAACTGGTATGTTATTCAAAAAAAATTGTCTTTATTGACGGATGATATAATTCTGTACCTGGTAAATCCAGAAAATTACATTTCAGTGTCGTGAATCATTTGAGACAGTTTCACGTCTTTTCAGGATGTGAAAACAATGAAGATAAAACAAAGGCTATAGCCATAAATTATGTACCAGCATGTGGATTGATTCAGCAATACCCATATTTATGAGAACACAATAAGCTGAAATATTTAGGAGTGTGAATTAAAAAGGCTTCTGTTATTGCACCTAAGGATATGTGGGAAAAGACTAAACAAAAAGGTCTTGTTTATGGATAGGGATAGTAAGATACAAGAAGTGAAAATGTGTTTAGCCCCCTTATTTTGATATATGGGTCAGGCATATTTTTATCAACAAGAGAATAAGTTGTTGACAATAATTAATAAGCAGTTTAAAGAATTTATTTTGGAGGGGAAGAACACAGGAGTTAAGTGGGATAGGGAGGGATAGATGGAAAGAGGGGTTGGCTTAATGATTAAAGTGTTTACCTCACACGACACATAGGTACATGGTTTGATTCTCACCATTAAGATTAATTAGCTAGGCTTAAAATGGCCCAAAAAGGGCAGTTAGCCTAGTACTTACCTTTGACACTATAAGTTGATCCTTCTAACAGAACAAGGTAGGCTAGGATTACCTGATTTGAAGGAATATTTTATACAGTTAAAGGTATATATATATATATATATATATATATATATATATATATATATATATATATACCATAATGCAAGCAGAAAGTTATAATTCAAAGTTCAAAGAGATGATAGCAACAAGGGGCAAATTCCAGAAGTAAGGAGAAAGTGGGATTTTGAATGCAAGTCCTTCAGGAGAATACTAAAAACCATGCAAAATATTATATTCATAAAGTAGCAGAAAGTGTTCTAAGAACTAAGCCAACATGAAAATGGAGAAAGGAGATTTTACCAATAGGAATGACTGCAAGTAGAAGTACAGAAATTATGCAAGAATGGATCTTGAAATTAGAGAAACCTGTCAAAGAACCAAGGCATTGGGAGAAAATAACTAGAGAGGGAAAAGGTAATAGAGTGGGATGAGGCCAAGAAGGCATTGGGACTACAAGCTAGAGACTGCCTTCTGTACCAGGGATTGATATCAGGATATAGGTAAAGAGAAAGGGATATGGGATCCTAAGTGGAAGTCCTGCTCTGGTAGAGTTGTTACTTTAATCTAGCACAAAAGCTGCTGTTAAAAATGTAATCCTAACACTTTCTATATGTATATGAGCAATATTTAAAATCTCTCCCTGATTTTGGGTCCAGATTTCTTGTACTAAGAGGTTGAGAGGCTGTGCGAGTCTGTTCTTTATTCTTCATTGTACATAAAATGTCTTCATTATAAATGGCATTTACAACATATATTTATTATCTGTAAAATGTCTGCTTTATAAAGGGTAGGTCAAACCATTTTGACAAATGTATAGTATCATTTATTATATGAATGAATGCACAGCATTCATTGACAGCCTGTCAGTCAATAAAGTCACAGACCTGTCACCTGTCAATCAGCAGTAGAACACCCAAACTTGCATGAACTTCAATGGGAGATATTATACTACACAATAACCGCTACTTATTTAGTATATGTATTTGTAGTAATGTTTTATGCTTAAAGTGATTTGCCAATGTTATAAAATGCACCTTTGCACTACAGCAAGCAGTGCATAAAATACGGAAGAGTACTTCCCCCATTTTGGTCATCACATTCATATTTAAAGTTAATTTTAAAATTTATGGTTTCCTTGCACTGACATCAATTAGGAAAAGCAAGGAAGTTTAACCTCAGTGACGCAAGCACAGGAAAAGCATCTGTTGTGTCCATAGAGAGCACCACTGTGCAGGCACGAAGGTGCCTCGTTAAAGTCAATGGATGGAGCTCATGTTACCCTATGGTAACATCACAACTTTAAAAGCTAAATTTTTTGGGCCATGGTTTAATAAAAAGTTAACAAGGCTTTTTATTAAGAAAAGGTCCAAAGAAGTAAGGAAGGGTAAGCCGGAAAATACATCATGGCACTTGACTTTTCATATGCCATGATGTATGTAGAAACATCAGCAAATCACTTTAAGTAATGTAATGTGTTGGACCGTTTTATATGGGCTAAACTGAGTCTAGACCAGTTACCCAGTTACCAAAATATATGCATCATTTGTCATGTCTGGCGGTATAACGCATAGTGTTTTATCAGTAAACTGTTATCAAGCTTCATCCATCAATCAGAGATGTGATTCCTTCTGTCTTCACTCGCATACTGAATGATTCTGAGTAGGGTGTACTGCAATGTGCCTATAACTTTTTTGTTTTACTGATTTATTTTAGTATTAGATTACCCATTGTAGTTCTAAGTCTGCCAGCACTGTGTTCCAGACACAGAGTTTCAAAAAGCATTGAATCAAACATCAGATCAACAAAGGTGTACCCTGACTTTGCTTTTCTTACCTTACTTTCTATTTCACCATGATAGTGTGTGGGAACAACTGCTTGCTTCTGATAGTAGTGTTTAATGCATTTGTTAAATGACTTTCCTAGAACAGATTGTTTTTTTTTGACAGAGGGATGTGTACTGGGCATTCCACTCACCTTAAAGACAATGTTATATACTTTTAAGTACAGGTTAAGTGTTTTTGTATTCATTTGTATTTTACAAATGAAATGATATTTGCTTTATTGCTGCTTTGTGCAGCTTTAGGATATGGGATTTGGTCTACTGCTTGATTTGAGATACGTTTGATATGAGAGGTTCAGGCAGCTGTGGTTAGGTATATTGGTTTTATTTTTTATTGTATTATGGTAGTTATTCATTTATGTTCCTTTTAAAAGGGATTTTGTGAGATACATATTTAAATTCTGTGCCATTTTAGGATCAGTGCTTTAATGTACTGCATCACTTGCCTTTTTCTTTTTCCTTTGGTTCTCTATCAGTTTATTAAGATTGATAACTGGTGATAGCTATAAAGTGTACAGATGAGCGAAAACTGTTAATCACTGGCATAACCACATGATATGGTTTTATTTTTCGATATTTTTATATAAAAGAATGAGCAAGGGTGGTTGAAGAGGGAAGCAGCCCCCCTCATTTGCAGGGCTCAAATTCTGTTTACACATCAATGCCAACTTTTAGCATCCCTTGCTTGTTAGTGCATATGAGGTGGACTGCAATCCCCCCTCTTCATTTACTCTATGCAAGCACAATGAAATGAATAAGTATACTTTACAGCATCAACGGCAAATGCTTAACATGATAGGAAGGTTGCATTGCACTGAAGGTTTGCCCATATGTGCAGGTGGGGCATTTCTGCTCCCCAACCAGCACCACCATGGTGGAATTCTTTTACACTTTCATTTAAAGGAGTTAGTGGGGGGGGTCAAGAAAACTGGGAATCCTCAACAGAAGCACATACTGACAACACAGTTATACAATCTTGTTATTCTGTTAACTATTAGTTTTGCAAACACATTTTGTAATTATGTTTTTTACTTGCACATTGATATATTTATTGCCTATTTTAATACTTTTGTCTGTTTACATACTATAAACAAAGTAAGATGTTTGTATGTTCCTGAGGTGGATTTGCATGCTAAAATCTGTATATAACCAATATTACAATGGATTATGCATGTGAGAGAGAGAGAGTGTGTGTGTGTGTGTGTGTGTGTGTGTGTGTGTGTGTGTGTGTGTGTGTGTGTGTGTGTGTGTGTGTGTGTGTGTGTGGGGGGGTCTATCTGTCTGTTTGTCTATTTGTGTGTATGGGGTGAGTGGTTGCAGTCTATTTAAAAATAACATCTGGCCATAATTTCTTTCACTTTCCATTAGAAGCATGAGCTTTGCCCACCATAAGTTTGTATATTTGGTGGTTTGGCAGGAGCAGAATATGTGTGTAAGTAAAAGATCATTACTATAGTGTCACAGTGAATAGGGTTGCCATCTCACAATGCATAGCTTTGGCTAAGTTATTGACTGTGGTGTCCTCTGTGTGGAATCTCCATGCATGGAGTTTATCCATGTACTCTTGTTTCCTCTAACACTCCTAAGACATGATGCAGGTGAACTGGCTTACCTAAAACTTGCCTGTAGGTCAGTGTTCAGTATGTGTGCATCTTGTGATAGACCTACTTGACTCGAGTAGTGTGACTACGTGTGTGCTTGTGTGAAAAATCACTACAGTCTGTGGTCAACCTGGCTTTCAGATGCAATGTCAGCATGAGAGTGAGTGAGTGAGTGCGTGTGTGTGTGTGTGTGTGTGTGTGTGTGTGTGTGTGTGTGTGTGTGTGTGTGTGTGTGTGTGTGTGTGTGTGTGTAAAACTCACACACTCATAAATAAATAATAGCACTGATTTTTATCTTTGAACATGCACAGTATTGCCTGGCATGAACATAACTGTTAGTTTTGCACTGTTTGTTTCTCTTCCACAATTTTTGCACTGCCTCTTTCTATTCAGCACTTTTTTCCCATTGACTTTATTTCAGTAAATGTTTGAGAGGATGGTTGGTTATTAATGGCATGTAATGCATGACAGGTCACCATGCAGTATTGTATAATAAACAAACTATAGTGACAGACCTTCATGTCTGTAATATTTTCTGTCATTTTTGTAGGTTATAGCAATATATGCATATTTAACAAGCTCTAACAGGCATGCCCATATTTGAGATTCTGACATCTACTTTCTCTAAAAATTATTATGCTATGCAAAACAAAATGAGAATGGAAGTATCAAGGGGGTTGGTCAGGAAAATGTCATAAGAATATCTTGAAGCAGTAAAGAAATATTGTCCTTTAAAGTTATGATAGAATTCAGGCCAAAACATCCTTTATAAATTGAGAGAGATCAACTTTTACAAAATAATCAGCTGAGGAAAAAATGTGTAGCTTTATTTCTCTTCAGAGTAAAATAAACAAAAGAATGCAAACCTTCACCACCATGACATTTTCATTTTTACATCCTGTGGTGGAAAACTATGTAGGGAGACATTTGCAAGCCTTGTTTTGGGATGGGGATTTGGGCAGTACTTAGGCTGTGTTTATCAAAGACTGATGAGTGTATGTACTGTGCTTAGTTGAAAGTTCTACATCAGATAACCTTTTCCCCACCCCGCAGTTATCCATCAGCTTCCAAGAGCTCCACTCCTTGTTCACCAGATGTACTGGACCTGCCTTAGCCTAACTGAGCTCTATGTCCAGGGCTGGGTGTATGCCTTAACTCCTGCCAACTTGCAGCATCATTGCCAGCTTCATGACAGCAGGTGAATGCATGCTTCCATGCATAAACAACCTTCTGACTAAGTGGCTCACCAGGTCCATATGCTGATTAATGCAGCAAGCCTAGGCTGCCTCACTGCCCCAGTCTGTCCAAGCCACCCATTCCAATCCTCCCTCTGTGGCCTCACTTGCACCCATGCTGCCAGTGGAACACAATTTTTTTGGACACAGTAAAGGCTTTATTCCTCTGTGCCATAGGATCACCTCAGCAGGTAACAATCTATCAGTAGGTGATGTTCATGAAAGGTGGTTCAGAAAATGAGTTTGCCATAACTGTTTTGAACAGGTGAGTATACCTATGTTTTGTCAATTTGTTTTTGCATCAAATAGTGAAAAAGCTGGAACAGCTGATTAAGCTATACAGACTTTTGCTGAGCAAGTTAGTGGTACACTAGGTTTGGGAAATTTGCCAGTTCTCCACTATAGTGCAACATCGGACCAGGGGGTGTGGGGTGCAGCAAAAAACATGTTTTTTTTGTTCAATATGTTTAATTTTGAACATTGGATGTTAGGCATTAGAGGTTTAAATTTATGACATTCTGATGAAATATGTGTGTGTGCATGTATAGATAGATAGATAGATAGACGGATACAGAGAGATACACACACACACACACACACACATATATATATATATATATATATATATATATAGATCTACTTCATATGATCGAGAACCATATGACTGACACCAAATCACCTAAAGCTCATATGATCGAAACTCATAACATTGACACATGAAATCCAAAGCATAATGCCCTTTCCCCACTGCAGCATGACCTTGGAATAGGAATAAATAGTTAGGGGGGGGTGGCACATCCCCCCACATTATGTAGATAAATATAGTACTTTCTATCATCAGTATCCAGGTATATGTTTAAAATTTACGACATATGTGGGGGGCTTCACCCCACACACACACACACACACACACCCCTAACTATTTATTCCTACTCCAGGATCGAGCTGCAGTGGGGAAAGGGCATTATGCTGTGGATTTCATGTGTCGATGCTATGAGTTTCGATCATATGAGCTTTAGGTGTTTTGAGCTTTAGGTGTTTTGGTGTTGGTGATGTGGTATATATATATATATATATATATATATATATATATATATATATATATATATATATACACATATATATATATATATATATATATATATATATATATATATATATGCATCTCTCCCTTTTTTATACCATATTTCTCAACCTTTTAACACACCACAAGAATTCTGGACAAAGTCAAAAATAATGGTGGGACAAAGGCCCAAAATATTGCTCTTATACATTTAGAAAGTTAATAGAATAATAGGTTTTGCATAAAAGTCTTTTCTGAAGGATATGACCTATGCAATTCAAACATCTCTCGTTATTTATCTATAACTGATTTACCAGAAAACCAAAATTTATAAGGAACATACCAAAAATGCAAGACAAAAAAATCTAGGCAATTTGCAAAAATCTAAACAGTTGAGAGGCATGGGAAAATTATTTACTTGGTGTGATAACATTTTCAGAGTAGTACTGATAAGTAAGGATCTAATGTTGTCTTTTCTGTCCTCAACTCCTGGGTTTCAGATCAAACCTCAGATCTGACTTTGGCCACTTTTCCAGACTTAGGATCCATACCTCAGGCTTCTCCCCTTACCCATAATCCCCGCAAAACCCCATATTACCTCAGATCTCATTTGCCGCGCTCAGCATTCAGATGTGGTTCGTGGCTGGAGATAAGTAAAACCTCACGTCACTGAAGAGAAGAAAAACCTTTTGATATTTTTTTCAGATTCTAATTGTCTATCATACTAATACCATTGCACTTGACTTGTTTTATTCCTCCCCTGAAGAGTTTAAAAAAAAACAGGGCATCTAGAATTAGAGTGTGATATCTGCTCAGCTTTTAACTATAGAGTGTTAGTAGAACAAAGGAATGAACGTGTACTAAAGGCTCTTCTTCCTTCTTCTTCAGCTTCTGTCTCTGGAGCATCCCCATCACCAAGAAGCCTGCATAGAAAGCAAAAGGGGGACAAAGGGGAGAAGACCAAGGAGAAATCAAAGGTGCAAAGGAAGAATTCCCCTGACCACTCTCCTTCTTTAGCTCAGGCTTTGGCTCAACCTCCTAAGATCCCAAGGACTTCAGTCTGACTACTCCCTCAGATCCATCACACTCATCATCCACTCATCATCCAGAACTCCATCTAGATGGGAACAGTTTCTCACTAGAGCCAATAGCTTCCAGGATGCATTCACCCTTTCTAGAAAAGATGCCCCACCACCATCATCTTCATTTTCCTTCAGCTTTACCAGCAGTCCTGAAGGTTTACCTGACTGCTGCATTCTGTAGGCAGTCAGAGGCATCACCAAAGATTTCTGGGTGCAGATAATTATTGCCAGAAGCTAATACATATTCCATTTTCCCATCCTCCACCAAAAGTATCAAAATAATTACCCAATATGCCACTCCATCAGTAAAAAGATGCAGCCTTAGAAATCCAAAAGCTGCTAAAAATGAGTCATCCAAAAGTTCCCAGCAGACCAGCAAGGGTTTGGAACTTATTTCAGATTCTTTTTGGTGCCAAAGAAAAATGGGAACTTCAAGCCAAACTAGGACCTAAGTCATTTGAACCTGTTTGTCAAACACGCAAAGCTCCATACAGTTGTGTTTCAGTCCTTACTTCACCTTTTCAAGTAGGACGATTGGATGTGCTCAATAGACCTCCAGGATGTGTGCTATCACATGAAAATGGACAGATAATTCAGGAGGTTTCTTCTCTTTCAGCTGGGTGCCAGTCATTTTCAGTTCTCACCATAGGCCCCTAGGTGTTCACCAAATGAATATCAGTGGTTGTGTCTCACTTGAGATTGCTAGGATTCCATCTTTTTTCTACCTCAGTGACTGTCTCCTCACTGCTTCCACCAAGAATCTAATGATTGATTACCTGCTTCACCTTTGCTTCTTATTGGGCATCATAGTCAATTAAGACAAGTCAAACTTTTCTGCTATGCAAGTCATGGAATTCATAGGTGCTCATTTAGAAACTGTTTCACCAGATGGCAGGGCTACCACAGACAAGACTGCCCACATTAGAAAATCAAGCTCTATAATTACTGTCTCATCAAACATCCCCAGCCAAGTTAGTTTACAGCTCTTATGATCCATGGCTGCCTCAATTGCACTTGTTCCATTTTCAGTATTTTATATGAGAGTGCTACAATGGACTTTAGTGGTCCAATGGTCAATAAGATGACAACCCATGAATTTTCCCACATGAATCACCAATATTTACAAGAAATGTAGCTCTGTGGGTTCTAGCACAAGAGGTTCACCAAGGCCATGCCTTTTTTCCACTCTTACTCAAGGCCACAGTGACCACAGGGGTGGACAGTACTACTTGGAAAGGGCAGTTCAAGGCACATGGTCTCCCTCAGAGACCAATTTGCACATCTTTGATCTAGAGATGACAGCAGTCCTTCTAGCTTTGCAGCCATTTCAGGATGTTCTTCTTCTTCTTCTTCTTCTTCTTCTTCTTCTGGTGATAATTGCTATATAAATAGGCATGTCAGTGGTCCGGGACTTCAACAAAAATGGAGGAACCTACTCCCGTACCTTGTGTTGAGAAGTGATGAGAGTGTGGCAGTGGACAGTCTCCTCCAACTGCTTTCTAATTGTAATGCACATTCCAGGGATGTATTAGTGGACAGATTGAGCAGGCCCATTCTACTGCCTCACAAGTGGTCTCTCAATTCATTAGTGGAGAAGTGGATATTTCTTCACTGGGGCCAACCATACTGCAATCTATTTGCTTCTCTCCTCAAGTTCAAATGCAATCATCCTCATTGCCCTGATCTGGCCTTGGCAGATGTTGCTCTCCTTCATTTGGCCTTACTTAGTACACCCTCCTTGGGTTCTGGATCAGTTCCCAGATCTTCTGTCTCACCATCCAGTCTTTCTCAACCAAATTGCATGGTTTCTCCACTTCCAATGATGGTAGACGGTACAGGTTAGACAGTCTCAGGTTCTATACATTCTTACATCTCCCCAAAAGGCTTCAACTAGGAAGATTAAGTAAATGCAAAATGTCTTCTATTTGGGCCCATGAGAGACATACGGATCCTTTCTCAGCCCCTATTCCAGTGGTCTTTGATTTTCATGACTCAACTTTCTTTCAGTTATTCTACAGTCAAGGTACAACTAGCTGCCATTTCTAACTTTCATATTGGCAAAAATCATTCCTCAAATTATGCAAAGTGTTCCTTAAGGGTATTTTGTTTCTCAGACCCCCTATTATGGATCCCACTCCTCCTTGCAATCTTATGGTGTTCTACAGGCCTTGACACAATCCCCCTTTAAACTGGCAACCAAAAATGACTTAAAATGTTTATTTTGGGAAACCATTTTTCTAGTTGCCATTACTTCAGCTAGATGAGTATCTGAACTATAGGGACTGTCTTGTAAACCAATATACCTAATTTTTCATAGACAGTTTCTCTATGAACCAACCCCTCTTTTTTTGCCCAGCCATAAGCAAACTATACAATAAAAGGAGGAGACTTATACAAAAAAAGGCCAAATCTCAAGTAGAAAAATCTTCCCTAATCAGCTTTAGCAAGAAATTGAGGGCCCTCATCAAGTCAACTAAAGCTAATTTTGAAAAGAAAGTTGCCAAGGATGCCAAGGATAACCATAAGGCCTTCTATGGTTACGTCAAAAACCTAAATGGCAACGCTCAGGTCTGTTCTTGGCTGACAGGTTCAGTGCAAATCCCCACCACCACCACCACCACCACCTACATGGTCTATTACTATTCCAGGGGATTGTGCAACTCCAATTATTACTGATACACTGGTTAATAAGGCTCTATCTAAAGCTAAAAACACTGCCTCCATGGGACCAGATGGTGTCCCGGGATGTGTCATACGCGAGGTCCAAAATGAATTAATCCCACATCTGAATACCCTGTTCAGTCTCAGCCTCTCGACAGCATATGTGCCCATAGAATGGTGTACAGCAACGGTGGTTCCACTGCACAAGGGTGGGCCCACAACCGACCCTGGGAACTACCGACCAGTAAGCCTGACCAGTCTGATCTGTAAGGCAATGAATCGAATCATTATGGAACTCATAAATGGAGAGATTGGGAACCTCCAAACACTTGACCCCACACAGTTCGGCTTCATCAAGGGCAGATCATGCCTCCTGAACCTGGTGGACTTCTTTGAGACAGTTACTCAGGCTATAGATAAGGGAAAGGAGGTACACACAGCTTACCTTGACCTTGCTAAAGCATTTGACACCATTCCCCATTCGGGTATTATTGATAAACTCACCAACCTGGGCATAAACCCTTATGTCACAAGATGGATCACAGACTGGCTCTCAGACAGATCGCACAAAGTAAGAGTAGCGGGATCTATGTCCGAATACAGACCAGTAATGAGTGGTGGGCCTCAGGGCTCTGTCCTGGGGTCACTCCTGTTTGGCATATACTTCTCTGAAGTACAGGCAAACACTGAAGGGCTGTGGCTGACCAAACTTGCGGATGACTGCAAACTGGGTGCTATAATAGAGTCTCCGGCTGACATGGATATCCTCCAGAAGGGCCTTAATGAGACTTGATGCATGGTGTCAAAGCCATGGTCTCAAGCTAAATGCTAAAAAATGTGTAGTAATCCCCTTTGGAAAAAACAGAGTACCCGCGAACTGCCACATAGGAGGTAACCCACTGAAATCTGAAGTAGTAATAAGGGATCTAGGGACCCAAGTAGATAGTCAGCTTTCCTTTGCTAACCATGTTGCCAAAGTGGTTAGAAAATTCTTCTGTGTGACCCATCTGATCACGAAAGGGTTCGCATCAAGATCTAAGGATGTAATGGTGCCCCTCTACTCTTCCCTCATCAGACCCATTATTGAGTACAATGCACCAATTGGTATGTACCTGGCTAGGCAACTCCAGCAGCTAGAGAGACCACAGAGGTACCTCACTAAGAGGATTACTGGCCTCAAACAGTTGTCCTATGCAGCATGATTGAAAAAACTAAGGCTTTTCTCTGTTGCATACTGCCTTCTCAGAGGCGATCTCTGTCTAACATACAGAGCCATGTCCAACCCAGAACTGTTGAACATGCTCCATCCTAGCAAAACCAAATCCTCTCGAGCTACACGCTCTAGGGATATAAACCTCAGCACAACAATGAATAGAACATGCTGGAGGGATAGATTCCCTTTGCAAAGACTTCCTTTGCTATGGAACAAGGTCCCGATCTACATAAGACAGAGCCCCTCACTATCACTCTTCAAGAGGAACCTTGACGAGTGGATGGGTAACAGAAAGTTCACACCAGGGATCATATCAACAGCTCTACTAGATAGGGGCCAAGGGTACTAGCTGCTAGATCAAGGGCCTAGGGAACTAACCAAAGGGGTGGTGAATACCGCACAATGTGGCTGGGCTAATATATGCCTTCGGGCAGATAGCCCAGTACCTACCTATGAACCTATGTGGAGCAATTGGTTAGGCTTAAAATGGCCCATAAAGGCAATTAGCCTAGTAATGATCTATGAATCTAAAGGATTGCTCCTACTGAGCCCTCCAAGGACACATTCAACAAGATCTATTTCCACCTCTTCTACATTTTCATCTAGAACTTCAACAGATGATACATGTGCTGCTGCCACTTGGTCCAGTGCCTGTACTTTCATTGCTCATTACAAGTTGGATATTTTTTCCAGAGACAGGCTAGTGTTTAATTCTGCCGTCCTGCAGAATATCTTTCGATGAAGACCACCCTGGGTTTCGAGCAGCTGGAGACTCTGTCCTATGAGCTGAAAAATGGATGAAAAAGACAACATCAGATACAAAAGTTATGTACTGACCATAATGATGTGTCTGTGTTGTCTGTTTCCATCCTTCCTCAACCTCCCTCCCTCCATGCCCCCTTCTATATAATGGAAGAATTCTATGTAGGCTTCTGGTATGACCTGAAGGGTATACCCTAAAGATCTTTTTCCCTAGCTTAGCTCCAGATCAGTCTACCTATCTACCTTTATTCTCTGTCATCTACCAAAACTTTTCTGCTTATCCTTTATATGGGATCCTGTGTTATTAGCCATTTGAGACATAGGACTGGAGGCAAACTTGAACTGAGGTAATGTGAAATTATGAGTAAGGGAAGGAGCCTGACCTCTGGATCATAAGTTTGAAAAAGCAGCCAACATCGGACCTGTGGTCAAATACAAAACCCACAAGTTGAGGAAGGACAGAAACAGACAACACAGATACATCATCATGGTGAGTACATAACTTTTGTTTCTACTTTCGAAGATTATCCCTGCAGAACCCAGTTCTCCAATGAACCAATATATAATAATTACCCTGCAGCTCAGAATAACAAAATAATTATAACAAAAAAAATATTCCAGCAGAAAGTAAAAATGTCACAGAATGCTAGTACTCAGGTATAATAGAAAAGTACTGGGAAAGTGGTGTTTACATGTAAAGGGATATAAAAATTATTTCCCATAACTTATGCTCAGGAACTGCATCAAGCAGTACCTAACGGACCCCAATAACTTCTAAAAATATAAGAAGTAAGCTTTGGTATTGTTTGTGCAGTGCTTCTTTCCCAAGACAGATAAATACACTGAGTAGTACTGTTCTTATAAACCCAGAATAATAAAATGGTGGCTTTCTTGCATTCCTGACAAATGGTGCTAAGTGGCAATTACTGAACGTCTGCTCATTCTTTGCAAATTTTGTATGCACACTGCTGTACATTCAATCCCTTTTTCCCTACAAGCATTCAAAACACATCATCCAAAGCCTCCTTTATAGACCTCATCAGGCAACATCTCAAGGAAAGTTGGCAGTGCCATGACTGCTCCCCAGGCTAGTGAAAGCAGATAACACATACATACAAAATCTAGAGCACTTGATAATAGTTTTCAATCTTACTCACAAACACTGACTAATCTGCAATGTATGTACCGTACCTGTGTACTATGTATGTATTCTACCTATGTTCCAAATTTCAGCTGTACACCACAAATCTATTAATTACCTTTATTTTTAAAATTAATATTTTTTTGTTTGCTCTCTCCACTGTAACTGTTTATGTGCCACATACCTCTGTAAAAACATGTCTCCTGTAATTTGTGTGTATACTGATCATGTCTAAATAACTAAATGTGTCTGTAATTTTTCTTTGTGGAGCTTTTCTCCCCGGGCCTCTGCTGAAAAAGGGCCTTTTCGGCTCAGTCAGACACCCCCAGTTAACAAATGTAAAATAAATAAATAAATAAATCATTTTCATCTCCCATTATGTGCTGTAGCAATCTCTTGGATGTGCTGCAAATTCATTTTCTTAATCATTGAGTTGCTGGTGGGGAAAAAGAAGTGGGACTGTTAATGTTTGCATGAAGCAGCATTTGTTGCAGCTTTTGTTGTCTATTTTTAATTCATATTCATAACTACCATAGTCATATAAAAACATTATATATACAGGTGTTTGGACCAATCTATGCATGCCAGGGTAATCGTATGAAATCTCAGGACCAGCTAGAGTGAGTCTCAAAATGCGGAGACTGAATGTCTGAAAGAACAGACTTACATATATTACGTCCAAGATGCCATTTCTCAGAATATTCCCTTTTCTCCAAGGTATGTCAATCTCAGAGTTAGTATATACAAGTTTGGGGAGTGTAGGATGACTTGCTCCCCTTAGAAATAAATTTAATGGAGAAGAGTAATTTTCGAGCTTCGCTCTTCTCCTATGTTTTCAGTCTTTTTTTTTCTGGCTTGTTGGCACCTGCCATTTTGAGTTCTGACATTTCAATAGGGAGCCACATGACAGCTCTGGCTGTTTATTTGGGGATACAGGTTTATAGGCATATATGTGCAGTGACATCTTGACAAGGGGACTGTACACATACTATGGGTGGCCATTTCTGCAGTCGCTAGTGCCCACTGACAATAAGTATAGACTGGGTCTGTTTCTAGACTAGGAGCACTCAAGGCGTACAATTAGTACAGTGCATAGAAGCATGACACTATTTGCCTAGTGAGTGACTCTAGTTCATTGATATTTGTCAGAGCTAGTGGTGTAACAGCTAACACACTCACCTTGGGTGCAGAAGGCTGTGGTTGTATTCCTACACTAGGCAGATGGATTGCTGACACTGCTAAGTGTGTCATCCTTCAGATGAGATGTTAAACCAAGGTCCCATCTGCTTGAGTTGGTGGTAGCTCAGGAGGATACAAAAGATCCCAGGTCACCTATCGAAAAGAGTAGGGGAAGGTCTCCTATGTATTGGCCAAATTTCCCTTTGTAGTACAAATACCACCTTAGGTCTACCCTGAAAAGAGGTTACTACCTAGTGGAACTAACCAAGTCAACAAAAGGATAAGTAAAAAAATGTATGTTCTTTTAATAAGTAACCTTACTTCTATTTCAATAAATTATTTATTTGTGTTTGTGTATTTATTTATGACTATACCTGATTTTGTTTACCATAAACATCTGTCTGGGTTACACTGCCCATTTTTAACACAATCCTGTCGAGAAAAGCTTAAAGAAACAGTAGATATACAACACAGCATAGTTTAGACAAACGCTAAAGAAAAGACAATATATGAAAATAATGAAATTCGTTAAAATTGAATGAACAGAAATTATCATACAAATACATATTGCATAGTAAGCTGTAAGAAGTAATAGTGGTGCACATTGTAGAACATCACTAGAACAAGAAATTGTCTCATGGGAGGAGTGTAATGAACTCCCTTCAGTTACATCTTCTATGGGAGGAGTGTAATGAACTCCCTTCAGTTACATCTTCTATGGGAGGAGTGTAATGAACTCCCTTCAGTTACATCTTCTATGGGAGGAGTGTAATGAACTCCCTTCAGTTACATCTTCTATGGGAGGAGTGTAATGAACTCCCTTCAGTTACATCTTCTATGGGAGGAGTGTAATGAACTCCCTTCAGTTACATCTTCTATGGGAGGAGTGTAATGAATTCCCTTCAGTTACATCTTCTATGGGAGGAGTGTAATGAACTCCCTTCAGTTACATCTTCTATGGGAGGAGTGTAATGAACTCCCTTCAGTTACATCTTCTATGGGAGGAGTGTAATGAACTCCCTTCAGTTACATCTTCTATGGGAGGAGTGTAATGAACTCCCTTCAGTTACATCTTCTATGGGAGGAGTGTAATGAACTCCCTTCAGTTACATCTTCTATGGGAGGAGTGTAATGAACTCCCTTCAGTTACATCTTCTATGGGAGGAGTGTAATGAACTCCCTTCAGTTACATCTTCTATGGGAGGAGTGTAATGAACTCCCTTCAGTTACATCTTCTATGGGAGGAGTGTAATGAACTCCCTTCAGTTACATCTTCTATGGGAGGAGTGTAATGAACTCCCTTCAGTTACATCTTCTATGGGAGGAGTGTAATGAACTCCCTTCAGTTACATCTTCTATGGGAGGAGTGTAATGAACTCACTTCAGTAAGCCATGAGAACCTGTGAAGAAATTATTTAGTATGTGAGAAGAGAAGATTTTGAATATTTGGATATTTTTATCCTGGAGATTCAGAAAAGTTTCAGACTGTAGTGTGATGTACATGTAGTTTTCGCTTAGCTTTAATAGCAAAGTGGTAAGGGGTTGGTTGGTTGTCTGATGGTGAAGGAAATGTTAGTCCATGGTTCAAGTATGTTTACTGAGTTTGAGGAGTTTCCATCTCAGTTGTTGGATTTTGGTGTTGATTTTTTGGTTTTGTACTATTTTATTACAGATGAGGATGCCGAAGTTATTAAAATGTGAGCTGCATCTGTGACACACCTTTTACTTCAGTTTAATGTTTATCAGAGGATCCACACATTATTCCTGGACACATATATTATATATGTAAATAATCTAACTACCCCTTCTCAGAGGTGTACAACTGCTGGTGACTCATGAACTTTTGCCACTACTGTTCCTCCTTCGTTTGACACTGATTTCCAACTGTGGAATATCTTCTTGCAGGACATCCATCCACCTTGCCTATACATTATTGGCTACTTATGCAACTTTCACATCATAGCTTTAATATGATGTCACTGACAGTGTAACTTCTACAGACGCATCTGTGATGACTCAAATTTTGTTTTTATATGTGGCTGGGACTTGCCTGTGTTGCTATGGGTAGTGATGCCCCAATATGTTCCCTCCACCTAAATAAACAAACAAAATTAAATAAATAAGCGTGCCATACATTTTTTTTGAGTTTAGTCTTTCACTGGTTTGGTTCAACTGAGGTTATGTTCAGTCACTTCAATCTTGATAAATTATAGGGGGAAGCCCACTCTTTCTTAGGTTCATAAGTTCATAGATGTGTACTAGGCCAAAGGCCCTGAAGCCTTTACAAGCCTAGCCCACAGAAGTGCCCTGACATCATGCCGCCATTAGTTTCCGGTGCCTCTATCAAGCAGAGCCGCTGGAGTGATCCCCGGGGTGAACTTTTTATTTCCCATCAACTCATCAAGATTTCTCTTGAAAAGGGCCAGTGAGATGCTCTGCTTAACATGTATGGGAAGTCTATTCCAGAACAGGCGCAGTCTCTGGGTTATGAAATTGTCCCTCCAGCATGTTCTGTTGATTGTGTTAATGAGGTTGAGGTCCCTGGAGCGTGTGATGCAGAGGGATTGGGATTTCTTTAGGTGTAACATTTCTAATGGGGCTGGGTCAGACATGGCTTTGTAAGTCAAGCAGAGATCGCCTCTTAATAGATGATATGAGACAGAGAAAAGCTGGAGTTTTTTTAATCTGTTCATGGAGGGCATGTGTTTAAGGCCTAGAATCCTCTTCGTGAGGTACTTTTGTGGCCTTTCCAGCTGTTGCAGGTGTTTAATGAGCTACATACCAAATGGGGCATTGTACTCAATGACTGGTCTAATGAGGGAAGATTAGAGAGAGATGACCTTTTTCTTCCCAGGTGCAAAACCCTTGGTAATGAGATGTGCCACATAGAAGAACTTTCTGACCACAGTGGCAATGTGGTGGTCGAAGGAGAGGTTGCTGTCAACCTGTGTCCCCAGATCTCTTATAATGCCTTCAGTGTTCAGTAGGCTACCATCAATGTGGTAATTAGTGAGAATTGAGTTTTTCCCAAAGGGGATGACGATGCATTTTTTGGCATTAAGCTTAAGGCCATGGTTTCAACACCAGTCGTTGGTGATAACTCATGTTATCAGTTCCAGACCTCTACTAGTAGTATGCAAGATACACTGACTGATCTGCAATCACTATTATATTTTATACATGTTTATCATCCTGGAATTATTGCAGATACTGTCTTCTGCATACAGTCCCAACCAAGCTGGTGTCTTCACATCCTATCTGTGTCTTATGTATGTCATCCACAGCAGGTCTGTTGATTGGAGAAATGAACAGTTTTGTAATGTTCAGTACTGCAACAGAGGAGCAGTAGAGGAAATATCCCCCCCAACCTCATGGAGGACTGCATTTGTCCAGCATGAATTTAAAATTACATACTAACTTGCTAGTTGCACTCCTGCTTGTTACTCTGACTGTAGTAAGCAAAAAGAATCCAAGTAATGGTAGATGAGTAACACTGCAACAAAAACAGCCATAGTGCACAGCTGGGGTATCATAACTGGCTCTCCTATCAGTGCCCATGTTTGCCAAGGGGCACAATGCTTGATTTCTTGATAATTACCCCATGCCTGTGTTCCTGGCCCCATTTAGGGCATCCAGGATACTCATGGAGTCAGCTGAAGAGTTTATTGATTTTGCGTATCTCCACACATATCCCTCTGAGTGAGTCAATGGGTCAAACTGAATTTTGCCTGGAAGTGTTAACCTACTGTTCCTTCTAAAAGGCATGTGGAAGATCATTTTCTTGTGGAATAGCTAACCACAACACACATTGTTCCTCTGTAAGTTAATGCATTTGAATAACTGCTTTTCTTTCTTTTTTTTTTTTTTTTTGCCATTATTTGCCTTGATCAGGTTCTCCATTTGATCATAAACACACTATAACTGGCAAGAACGCATTTCTGTTTTGACACTTTAGAAGATAGTAGTGATACTTTCAAATACTTTACTGCATTGTTGTGCTGTTTTTTAAACTGGCCCACTCCTCAGTGCCCCACAAACCGGACACAGTGCGCCTTAATCTAACTGTATAGTGACAGTGATATCATAGTCTAAGAAACACGCCCAGTAAAAGCTGCAAAAGTGTGATGTCATGACAACTTGCATAAGGCTTCTAATCTGAAGACATACAATTGTCACTGATGTAGCGAATGTCCCTGATTTGTGTCATTTTTGCCTTATCTCTCATACATTTTTTGATTCAATGGTGAATTAATGAGAATCATAGTCACTGTGATGTCAAACATTATAGCTGCATAGTCTTCAGAAAATCAACACTGATACACTTGAGATATGTATTTAACAACATTACACTAATTAGAACTGTCCTTGGTTTTGTGCCTTTGTCCCACACTTATTTTGACGTTATCCATGATTCTTGAGAAGAAACGTTGAGAATATTAAAAACAATGTGGTATGAACTGCTAAGGAATAAGGAATAAAATCAGAGGACAAAAGAGCATGGTCTCACTATCCAGTGTGCATCACAATTCTCCTCAGAGTACTACTGTTAGTAAAGAAAACAGCAGTCATTTGGTTTAGGCAGATTAAAAAAAAAAAAACATGTTTTGAGCTGTCAATCACAGATGAAAACTGCTCAAATTACTGATAGCAGTTTGACAGCTAGGAAGAGGAAGTGTTTTGGGGAAGGAAAGGAGCTGAAAGACTATAACTGAGGTGTAACAAAATAAGGTAAATTACAGAATTTAAAAGGCAACCACAATGAAAAGCTCTTAGAAAGCATGTTTTCTAGAATGAGCTAAATGATAACCAAGGGTAGGCACTGAAGCACAAGAACTGGTACCTAAAAGTGGCTGAATAAAAGAAAGTAGGAAATCTCTGAGATGCAAGAACAAGAGCCTTTCATTTAAGTCACCTGAGTGATGTAATGTGCTATACCCATGCAATGGACTGAGGGACACAAAGAGGTAGAATAAAAAAAAAATCAAATTCACATCAAGGTGCTGGACCCCATGTGGGCAGACTGCAGCATAACACACACACATAAATAGAAAAGTGTATGTGGTGACAGAGTGGTGTTAAAAGTGTAGAAAACATCAAGGTACAATGAAATAAACATTATTTTTTGAGTTTTTGGTGTGGTTCTCCTTTAGGCTCTTGTGGCTATCATCCATTATTTATTTGTATCATATTTATGCAGTGTTGTCTCTTGTGTGTGAGAGGGTGGCACAGTGGATAGTGTTGTCACATCACAGCAACAGGTTCCCTGATTTGATTCTCGGCTGTGGTGCTTTCTGTGTGGAGTCTGCATGTTCTCCCTCTGTTCACATGGGTTTCCTTTGGGTGCTCCGGTTTCTTCCCCACATTCCACAGACATCAGGTGGATGAGAAAATCTAAACTGGCCACAGTTGTAAGTGTGCATATGAGTGTATGGTTTATAAGAATGACCGTGGTAGAACTAGCCACCCAGCAGTATAGAAATTGGCTGTAGATGAGTGTCATTGAACACTGTAAATTGGCCACAGGTATAAGTGTATGTGCGAGTGTCTGGTGTGGAACAGCAACTGTGTCACGGCTAGCTACCCAGCAGTTTTAAACCTGCTTCTAGATGATTATTACTTTTGAAGGGATACCCTGACCCCAGGTGCAAAAACTGGGAGAAAGGGGCTGTGGATGGATGGATCTTCTGTGTATGTGACAGAGAGAGAGGCATTTGGTATAATGGCTAAGATCTTCGCCTCCCAAGCACAAAGTACAAGTTTGATCCTGACCTCCAGACAATGTTTGAGTGGAGTTTTACATGTTTTCCATATGTTTCTCTGAGATTTCTACCATGTACACAAATATCCAGCCTACTCTGACCTACACAACAGAACCAATCTAATGGTGGGGGGGTCTGTATGCCTCTAGTTGCTAGCTAGTGTGTATTTGTCATAAGCCCATCAGTTCTGGGTCAATAACCTACTGGCTACCCAGTGTTCACTTGCCACATTTGGGTTACCTACAATAGTACTCTTGAATGAAATTTGGATACAAAAACAATCAACCCACAAAACATTCACTAAGGATTGTTACACTAAATATAGGTTGACTTACAGGATAGTAAGGAGGAGACTGAACATCCAAAGTGGAAGAGCAGTGCAGCAAAGCCACTTGGTTTGAAATCCACTTCTACCACTCTGGGGAAAGACAGACTATAAATAGTGTGGGAAATGTAGCCAAGGAGAGCCTTCTAAAAACAGTGAAAGATGTCATGGGAATTAATGATAGAATGGAATGTGACATATGGGATGAAACTGAGTATAGGCAAGACAGAATCTACCTACAACAAGGTAGCTAGACTTGCTGTCCAACAAACCTACAAATCCCATCACTGTCTCTCTCTAAAACACCTAAACTGGCTTGAATTACCCCCACCAGCTTCTTGTCTCTCATCTCCAGATCATCCATTCTATCCAGTACCAGCCTTCCCGCTGTCCAGCACTATCCACTCTCATTTCCCATTATTCTCCTTCCAGATCTCTCCAAACCTCTAACCAAGACCTACTACAAATCTACAAACCCAGGTCTAAATTTGGATGCAACATGTACAGCTATCACCTCACTATTGCCTGGAATAGTCTCCCACTAGAAATCAGGACCCTTACACATCCTAAACAATTTAAGACAGCCACCAAAGAGCACTTTAAAAGTCACTGGTTCTGCCACTGGACTCGCCCTCCTTAAACATCCCCTACTTCCAATATCTTGATCTACTTTCTGCCCTTAACTCACTCTTCTCACTAGCTCTCTCTAATCTTCCTTGACTACTCTTTCTACTGTCTTCTAAAATCTATTAAGCAAATTGCCTCAGAGAAACATTCTATTGTAATTGTCTTGCCTTCATGCAACTACATCATGATAAAACTGTTTTTTTTAACCACTTACCCCAAAAACTATACTCATCTTAATGACATATTTATTTTTATACATCTTGAAATAGTTACGCTATACTCCTGATTATTGACACTGTATAACATTGTATTGCTACTTAATGCCTTGTAATAATCCTGTAACATTGCTGTTTAATGCCAATTTATAATGAAAATTGTATAGTATGTTGGAGCTTTTCTCCCCGGGCCTCCACTGAAAAAGGGCTGTTCAGCTCAGTCGGACAATCCCGGTCAACAAATGTAAAATAAAATAAATAATAAATAAAGACATAAATAATATAATATAATAATATAACATAATAAATAAAGTGTGACAGCAGCAAATAAGGGGGGAATCAGAAGAAGCTGAAAAGTGAGATAGAAGGGAAAGCAATGGAACAGTTTAACAGCACCAAGGAGGTCAAAGCTAGAGTCTGGGGGACTGCGGCCACTTGGTACAGAATGTCAAGGTAGTGCATGACTGAAGAAGCTAAAGAAGCTGAAAAGTAAGGTGCACAAAGCAGTGATGTGACCAGTACTTCTGTATGACACAGAAACTTGGACAGTGAAGAAAGAGCAATTGAGGAAGCTAGAGGTACTGCAGCAAAGTGGTATGGAGGGTCAGGAGTAGTATATGACAGAAAAGTGCCAAAGAAGCTAAAAAGGTAGGTGTACATAACAGTGGTACAACCATATATTTGTATGGCACAGAAATCTGGGCAGTGAAGGGAGAGCAGTTGAGGAAGCCAGAGGTGATGGAAATGAAATACCTGAGATGAGGAGGCAGGATGCGCAATGTGGGACAGATGAAGTCATGATGACATCAAAGCAAAAGTGAAAGAAATTCCAACTGCAGAGAAAGTTATAGAGAGCATATTACAGCAGGAAAACAACTTGCTAAAGAAGATTTGGGAGGCACAGGAGGAAGGCAAGAGGAAACAAGAACATCTGGCAAAGAGACTGATGGATTGTATGAGAGAAGACCTGCAGCAGTCAGGCATGACTGACAAAGAAGGTAGGAGGAGTTACATTAAATCAAGTGATTTGGTGACAGTTGGTGCAGCATCCTAACCACATGTAAAAAAATGGGAAAATCGGGGTTGATGATGACAATCTGTCTGATAAAAGGGTAACCATTATTTACACTGTTGGTTAATAAGCTGTGTGGACTACTACCAATGAAAAAGGATTGTTTGGTGTATTTGTATTTGACTTAAATTAAGACTAACATGTAAAGGGAAGCCACTGGCTATTCCAGGGTGGGGCAGTGATACCATTTCAGGAAGAAAGTTGCAGGGAATTGAAGAAGTCTACCAGCCATCTCTGGGAATTTCTGTGTGTGTGTGTGTGTGTGTGTGTGTGTGTGTGTGTGTGTGTGTGTGTGTGTGTGTGTGTGTGTGTGTGTGTGTGTGTGAATAATAATATTTGTAACAGACAGTAACCATGGAAAAAGGGACACTGGAAGACATGGCTTCACAGAAAGAGCAGCTAAAAAGAGGGCTGGGGGTACTTGCCCAAACAGCTCTGTAAGTGGCCTGTATGCATTCCAGTCTGAGTGCAGATATTGGACGCTCATATGCCCAACAGCAGTGCATATTCCCTTTATGCTATTGGGCCAGGTTGAATTTTGTGAATTCATTTTTTAATAGAATTGTGTGCACTTTCTTGTTATTAGTTTACTATTGGTTGTCACTGCTAGGATTCAAACCCCATTAGTGCCATACCTCCACCACAGTGGAGTGATCCCAGCATGAATGGTGGCTGTCTGTATGTCCTATTCTATGTAGAATGTTTGTGCACATACCAGCTAAATAACTCTGTGGAAAATCCCCACCCAGGAATCATTGCTGTAGGTCAGACGTGTGCCAAATGTGTGAATCATATGAACTCTCTAGGTAGTATACAAACACATTATAGATATTTATAGATAATGCTGTGGGTGTTACAAACCTGCAGTTCAGGAGTGCATCCAGACCAGGAGAATCCTTAATAGCAACATAAGTTCAAAACCTCAGGGAATCATACAATCTCATAGAATGAGCAAATTAAGTTTTCTCCTCTGGTGTCCTTGTTAACTATACATGCCCCTTCATATATTGCAGCATAATGTCAAGAATTGGTTAAGTATTCTCAAGATGGAAGTCTGCAATATACCTAATGTGCTGTCCGTATGTTGTTGCAAATTGACTAGTGACAGTGAAACAATAACAGGTATGGAGCCTTAGTGGCCTAAAGCAAAAATGATATGTATATATGTAACCGCTAAGTGTAAAACCAGAATTAAACCAAATTTAAGCAGGAAAACATCATCTCTGCCAGGGAGCTGCTGTGAAGGCAAAAAGAATATTTATCTATGTTTCTTTTATTGTTTATTTACTTTATGCAACTGAACATCTACTAAAAGCTGAAAGACGAAAAAGAATCACAAAAACAATATGAAGCAGTAGTTTAAGTTACTTCTTTGCCACCAACATAAAAAGACTTCCTCTAGGAGAAACTGTGATAACAGGACTGCCTAAATCCACTGTTATTGTTCACCAGAAGAAAAAAGCAAAGTAAGTAAATAAAAGCAGCACATCAAGTATCAACTGCAAAGTGCAGGCTTAGAAATGAGATAACCAGCTCCGCTGACCAGCCTTTCTCTATAGCCAGTCAGAAAAAGCTACAGTTTCTACAAGCCTTGGCTTCACATTTGAAAGTGCATGTCAACACTATATAGACTTTACATTTAAAATTGCATATTAGCACTATAAAAAACAGATTACTGTGAAATGTCTCTCACTGGACCCCTTTTCTTGACTGAGAGCAAAACTGAATCAACTGCCATCTCCATGGTATAGAGGGATGAAGTAGTAAGACCCATATGAAATGAGTCCTATGTGTGACCCAGGTCCCAGAGGAGTTGGCTGGGGATGGAAAACAATAAGGCAGAGTCATTTCATCACCACTTCTGAGGGAGCAGGGTTGGAGTACATGCTCCAGAATGATCACTTTGACTACAGTCGCTGGTGGAAACTGGAGACTGGGAGAAACCTCTTCCTACAAGAGGAGTGGGGTTATTGGGTGTAGTGTCATATGTGGAAGTGAATGACAAAACCTTTCCTCATACTATTACACATCAAACCTTGGTGACTTGCAGGTATACACAGGAGAATGATATGTCTTGAAGAAAAACAACTTCTAATGGCTGCCTGGATGGCAACCAAGGTCACACATTCACCCCATAAAGAAAAGTAAATTGGTGTTAGTAATCAAAGTACTCACTTGATGGCCAGCAAGAGGGGAAGAGAAAAAATATTCCAACAAATTAAGCAGCTGCTGAACATTTCAGGAATTCAGTTTTGAAGTATCAAAGCACTGTCTAAAGCAAACCACCTCACTTGCGTTCAGCCCCACAAGTTCATTGCAGAGTAATGTACGTCTTTTCTAAAGCACTATTAATAAGACAGAAGGCTACAGCAAATACCTAAACTGCAAACTGTGATATATAATTCCACTCATGAGTGACACATTTCGACTACTTCTGTTAGGGTATTTAATGATAGAAAATCAACTAATACACTGAATAGTTCACACATTGTATCACAGTAACAATCATATTGTCTAAAGAAAATCAGCTGAACTGATAAACACTTTCTAAATATTACTTCATAGTGAAAAATGAATTGTCTAATGTACTGTAGCCCTCCCAATACAAATAAATAAATCCTATTAATAAGACTAACTGTGAGTTATATAGATCATAGTTATTGTCTCACGGTGCTTAGTTCTCAAGTTCGTGTCTCCACTGGGATGGCTTCTATGCAGTCTGTATGTCCTTCTATGCAAAACTGTGAGATGCTACATCTAGTTATGCTGGTGTGTGTTCAATCAAAAATAGAAAGACAAGTTTACCTGCACCATCCCTGAACACTCAACAAATAGTGACAGTTTAAAAGTAGTAGCTCACAACTGACAACCTCTCAAGACTTTCAAAGGTGTGCGTGTGTGTGTGTGTGTGTGTGTGTGTGTGTGTGTGTGTGTGTGTGTGTGTGTGTGTGTGTGTGTGTGTGTGTGTGTGTGTGTGTGTGTGTGTGTGCGTGTGTGTGCGTGTGTGCGTGTGTGCGTGTGTGTGTGGGGGGGGGGTGGGTGCATGTGTGTGTGGGGGGGGACACAGGTATATTGCAAATTGTCCTGCTAGTTGGGCAATGGGAAATGAAAAGAATGAGGCAAATGAGGTTCTGTGGTTCTGGCTCAGTTCTCTTATCATTCTAAAGGCTTTCTTGGCCTCCTTAGCTGACTAAAATAATACATGACAAGGAATTAATGGTGAGCAGCTGACAGATATAACCTTTACAGCGCAGTGAAGTTAGCCTAATGCTGCTATAGAAACTGAGGAGAAATAGGGACGTTTGACAGCTGCAGTGAAAAACAAACCCGTTGTGCAAGTTCACTTACTTAAACGTGTAAGTGTATAATAGTCCTCTAGAGAACACAGCCATTTAAACATGTTCCCAGAAGTGCTGGTTGTTGCTAAACTCAAGCAGAGGAAAAGGCGGTGCTTGAGATTTGTTGATTCCAGGGATGTATATTTGTAGGCTGTTTACTCAATGGAAGAAACAACGGAATAGATATCAGCAGCTGTGCAACAGTTGTTAGAAAACAATGTGGTACAGTTCAGTGATTCATTGCTGCCTACATTATCTGCATAAACACAGCACATGGCGTGCTTGATATTAAATAATGCCATGAATGTTTGCTCTATGAACATATATGCAGGGTTTTGTTGGCAACATCTAGAAGGACAGTAACAGAATTATTGCATGAAGTGTGGTGTTTGGGTAAGGTACAAGTAGGAACAGCATTTTTCCCCTTGGTGTTTCTATTTTATAGTTTGTATTATTACATTTATACATTGTGGTATCTCACAGATCATATGGGTGAGTATTCCAAGCTTTTCATGATTCAAATGTATGTTAGAACTGCATTTTGCCTTTATGAGGAAACTGTCTTCCTTTAGAGTACGTCACATGAGTACGAGGCAGAAATAAGAGAGATTAATGATCACCTGTAAAGTGCAATTACTAATGTGCAATTTACATGATTTCTGTACAAAGATCAAGATTGCAGTATCTCATAGACTTCTGATTACTCCAATGTACAACGATCTCCAAGTTAGCATATGTAAGTAGCTGGGATGGGGGGGGTCCATAAAAGTGTTTTAACTAGTTTACCAAAGTTCATTAGTTGTGTTACATCTCAATCCTTTGTCATCTGACTTGCAAGTATAAGTCACATATGAATCACATTTCTTTTATAGATCCAGCCAGTTCCGTTGATAGAGTAGGACAAAGCCATGACTAACCAGGTAAACTAGGCTTGGTTAGCAGCTCAGGCACCTATCAGAGCTGGCAGGGAGAAGTCAGAAGTGATGCTACATTGCTAACTTGCCTCTCTTTAGGGGAGGGGTGGAGTCATGTGCCATGGATACATGGTCTCATACAAGAATCCCCAGTTGACATTGGCGATCACAAGGAAGTGCTATCTTTTAGCTGCAGCCCTCACTAACACCTACTGCATGCTGAACCCTGAGCATACTACTGAGCATGTGCAGTAAGGTTTGAGCCAAAACAGACAACATCCCTTGATGGCTACCTAAATGATGGCCTCCTCGTGGACATCTCTTACCCCAGTGAAGGAGGTATGAATGGGACAGATGGCTAAAAGACTGACAGTAAACAGGCAGTGGACCAAAAAAGTCCAAAAAAGACATTTCTTTCAAGGAACTATTTTAAAGAAATATTGATCTTTGTCCACTTTGACTTATGTAAGGTATTGTACAGTTGCAGCTAAATGTCTTAAATAGCCAAACTGTGTTTTGGTATTGTTTTCTGTATTTACATAATACATGCTTCCTGTTCAAATCGGATGTCATTATTATACCATGTTTTCCAGGTCCATATTGTATAAAATTGCAGGGTATAACCCATTCCATGTTTCTACTTTCAGTGCTATATATCACCATTGTTACTTTTACTACAAAAATGGTTCATTAATATTATCTCTATCACAGTCCCTGGGCAAGTCATTTTCTATTTACAGTGATTACTTCTGACCAGGTCACTCTGTTTGTTAAACTGCAATAGTATATGTGTATGTAGCACTGCAGCTTTAAGAGTGTGTTACCGGTGAAGGGTGTGCATCATATGACTACCCAGAGTTAAGTAGTTCAAGTAAAGTTTCTGATGAGTGTGCATTTTATGTCTCACCTCTTCACTAAGCCATACTGATATCTGTGTATCAGCACTGAGCTATGTAGATGTATTACAGTTACTAGAGTGAGAAAACAGATTAACTTTATTGCAATAATTTGTTTGGTAAAGCAAAAAAATGTTTTATTAGACTGGCAGAACATAAAGAAAAAAGTATCTGCCAAACCACACAAGTAATAACAGCAAGTTACCTAAGGAGAAAAAAGCGAAAACAAACAGGAGAGTTAGCACTCTTCATCACACTTGTTAGACATAAGAAACATACAACTTAAAGAAGTGGTGACCATCCTGGAACACAGGTAAAAGCATTAAGACAGTATAGCTTCACACCAGAAGCACATCCATCATAATACATGCATTACATTCCTGGTTTGACATACTTAAGTCTTATAATTCCATTTCCATATCTGAGATAATGTTAAAACTGCATATCAGTTCCAGTGAGTTCTTGACTAGAGGCTATTCCATACATAGATATGAGTGCACAATGCAAATAAAATAGGATGTAATGCCATACTATTGGAAGATGCAATTTCATCAGTACTGTACTAAAATCAGCCTCCTAGCATAAACAAAAAGAAAAACATATATGCTAGTAGTCAGACTGGCACTGGGCAAAGACAGGTGTCTCAGCACAGCCTGTATGTACATAACCACTGAACATGCAACAAAAATTGTCATATCTAATTTATTTATTCTACATTTGTTAATGAGGATAGACTACTGACCCATCTGGACAATTTTCAGGTAAATCTCATTAATACAGTTAAAATTAAACATGTTATAAAAATAAAAGACCATACAAGTACAAGGGTATTGATTTCTTGCAATGATTAACTTTCTAAAACCTTTACATAGACAGACATGTTATGCTTCCAAGCATGTTTTTGCCATGTGTGTATCCCGTCTGGTTTCCTTGTAGTATTATCTTCAGCCTGCAAATACAGTATGTTATTCTCTTCTTTACCGTATTCCACTTTCTCTCCCTTGAGCTGTCTCTTCAGGTTTCTACTGAAAGCACAACCTCCCAACTTAACATTCCTAGACAACAAATCCAAATAAATAAATACATTTCTGAGACAACTTATACAGGTTGCTAGATCTGATCACAGTACCTACAAGTACAGGTAAACATTCACCACCATCAAGAACACACAAGTGACTACTGACAATCAAACCACAGAATGAAGCCTTCCTAGAAGTTATGCCTGACTGCTTAAGTGACATCCTATTTTTGCAATATGAAAAAATATTTGAATTGTAAGTGTGCAAAATTTCATAAGAATTCACTCTGCAAGAGAATTTCCAAGATGACTACACACTGATCAACAGCTTAATTTCAGCTCTCCCAGTGTGAAAACAGAAACTGATTAAAAGGATTGCCATTCAAACTGTTTTTTTTTTTTTGTTTGTTTGTTCTTGGATGGGGTAAAATGTATTTAGTGGCTAGTAAGTACACTGCCTAGATGCGAATAAAGAAGAAATTTAGAGAACTCAAAAGAAAATCAAGTGGAAAAGGTGAACAGAAAACATTGTCAGGGAAATATTCTGCAGCTGTTCAGCAAAAGCAGTTCAAATTTCTGCTTTGGTTCAAGACATGGCTTCCATAATTTAGAAGAAAAAATAAATCAAATGTACTCTGATGTGATTAAAATAAATTTAACACTGAAGCAGTATCAACTCAAATAACAAAAGACTGAAAAATAGAAGAAGGTTTAAGTAGCTATTCAGATGAACTGATAAAACAACAAAAATCAGAGATGAAATGAAGAAAAAGTCGGTTGAGTATGATGCTACTCAAAAAGATCTGCTTCAAAAATAGTAGAGTTTAAAGAAAGAGTTCACATAAAATAAACTGAGGTTTTCTGCTCTACCACAGAAACTGACAGGAACATACTGTATTAATTTTAAGAAAGCACAAATAAGCAACTGGAAGGTGTTCAACAGTAAGATTTGTTAACTGAAAGGGCACATCAAGTGCATGCTCCAAATCTGTCCATAAGAAAGCTGCCAAGACCTATATTAGTCAAGATACAATCATACCAATGAAAGAATTGACCCTGACAGAACTGTGGCAGAAGGCAAAGTATCAAAAATTGGAGACAGCAGAGTGTTCATGGAAAATGATTGTTCACTGTACACCAGGCAGACGGGAAGCAAATTTATCAAAGCAATCAAGGAATGTCAAGAGGTAGTTGTGATATTCAAGCTGCTGTATCTAGCTGTCTTCAAAGTATTTTCTCCTGGAGGATGAAAGACATTTTTGATGCAGGACAGGCTAAGGAGGAAATACAAATGTTTATAAAACAGTAAGTGAGTCGTCAAGCAGAAGGGGACTCTGCTTCTTATTCTTCTGAACAGTAAAGTTCATAGAGAGATTTTGCCAGTGAAACATTTTCCAATGTTCCAAAGGAACAGAAAAAAGGAGAGGAATTGTCTACAAGAATCAGGAGTACACTAGACTTGAACCAGAGTCTATTGCTGGGAAATTGAAAGGATTAGAAAGAAGATCAGCAACACTAAAATTAGAGAATAAATGTGAGATTATAAGGCATCAATCACATTGGTGAAATATGGCTTTGCAAATAAAAGTGGCTGAGAAAAGACTGGAATTTTGTTGACTTTGTTAAACTCCTAGGTGGACTGTAAAGCATATATCCTACATTATGTTTTTATTGTTTAGAAGGACACTAAAGAGAAAAAAAAAGTAACTGTTAGTAAAACAACTGTTGTTCTTATTAGTATCTGTATAAAACATACACAGAATGTGTTGGAAGGATAGATATGTATTACAGGGTCTACCTCTTCTTTGGAATTGTCTTCCTCTCCTCACAGAGCAAAGTAATTCTCTTACACTATTCAAATATAATCTGGACAAATGGATGGGTATGTTGTATTGTACTCCTGCCTGCACACTATACAATTGAGACAAGCTTGGTACAAGCAATTAATTTTCAGAGTTTTGTGCATTCTTTGTTAAGGGAAATGCAAAATTTAAAGATATAATGACAAGCAGTTCAGGGAAAAATAAAGTTTGAAATTATAGGAAGTGAATAAGAAATGGTACACTCCCCAGCACCCTTAATACTTTAATGGATTTAATAGAACAGGGCACAAATTAGTTTTAAAGATATCCAGAGCATTTTCTAGGGCTAAAAATGGGTCTATATTATATCAGAGAATGCTTAAATTAGTGAATGCTGTATAATCGACCCAAATATGTTGAAACACTAAAATGCCGAACACACAGAACAGTGATTTTTTTTCCACAGGGAAAAAAAATCACTGCTCCATAAAAAAAAATCACAAAACAAGGTGGAGGACTTCACCCCCCCCCCCCCACACACACACACACACACACATCCTCCTACTTAAATATACCAACTCTGAGATCGCACGACAGTGGAGGAAATGGCAAAGTCCCAAAAATAACCCAGTGATTTTTTTCACTGGGAAAAAAACACTGTTCCATGCTTCTGGGATTTCACCACTTCGAATAAAAAGGATCAATTAAACAGAGTTCGCTATTTTAAGCATTTGCTAATTTAATAGGAACCCCTAAAAATAATATTTTCTGAAAACATACAAGCTGTTCTTCACCTGAGAGGGGAACAGTAATATGAAAAAATAGACAGAAATCAGTATAAGTCGCAACACAGGCTGTAACATGGGTCTTAGCATGGGTAACATTAATTTTAGATTAGGTTATGCATGTGAGAGCAGCTGTTGATTTGGGGCAATTGTCCCAATGTAGAGGTTTAACCTTAATTTGTTAAAATGTACATAGCTTTGTGTGTTTGGAGTTAATAGGGGATGGGGGTGTTCTGCAAATGCATGTAGTTTTTTGTTTGAGTGGTTTCATTAAAACAAAAAGACTTTAGAATGTAAGATAGATTCAAATGGAGAGGAGAAAAAACAACTGTACAAAAAATCATCCTGGCAATCGTTAGAGAGTGCATGTAAGGCAAAAGTTGGAAATGCACATGGAAAAAAACTATCAGGTATAATTTTATTTTTATTTATTTTTTATTTTACATTTGTTGACCGGGCTAGTCCAGCTGGATGTATGTCCATTTTCAGTGGAGGCCCGGGGAGAAAAGCTTCACAAATTACAACATAAAGGGTCAAGACAAAGACATTAACAGTAGAATTTGGTACATAAGAAGTTTTAATAATAAATGGGAATAATAGCTATTCTATCCATAGTATCTTGGAATCTAAATGCCTTTACAGCTTTAGACAAAAAGAACAGAGTATTGAATTATATTGAGAAATTAATAGTGTAAATAAAAATGCTGCAGGAGACACTTTTGGAAAGAATGAGTATGTGAATTTAATAAATAAAGGATTTCAGAATACATATTCAGCAGAATATAGGTCCATAGATACTTACTTGGTTATTAATCCATGAGGATCTTTAGAAGCCTTGACATATATTCCCATAAAGTTTTTGCCTTTATGTTTTAAGTACTGAACATTTGCATGTTACCCCTATCCATGAGGGACAAGGGTAATAAACCAGGGATAAATTTACAGATACCCATCCATTTGTCCAGATTATGTTTGAATAGTGTAAGAGAATTACTTTGCTCTTTGAGGAGAGGAAGACAATTCCAAAGAAGAGGTAGACCCTGTAATACATATCTATCCTTCCAACACATTCTGTTTATGCTGCAACAGAGATTTAGATCTCTTGAGTGGGAGTTTATGCCCACATTGGACTTGTGAGTCTGCAGTAGGTCTGGCAGTATAGGGTCTGTTGAGTTTCTGTGCAAGAGGCAGAGACTGTCACTCAGTAGCCTGTGTAACACAAAGAAGAGTGACAAGGCTTTGAGACACACTGCATAGTTTTTATGATTTAGGTCATTTACGTCCTTGATTTTCCTAGTAAGAAAGTACTGTGGGCATTCAAGTTGTATAAAATATTTGGAGAGGTACATATTAAAGGGGTCATTATACTCAATAACTGGCCTGATTCAGAATACAGTGGAATGATCACACCCATGGACCTGGGCACCATACCCTTAATAATAAGCTGTGCAGGTCCCTAACTACTTGATCAGTTTTTAGGGGTAGTCAATCTGATAATTACAAGGGACATTCTGCTTGCCAAAGGATACTATTATACATTTCTTGGCATTCAGCCTTAGTCCATGGTTTGACACCAGCTATTGATTTGGGAAAAGCCCTTTGGGTGGAATCTGGGAGTTTTGATGGCACAGTCATCTGCAAACGTGGCCAACTATAAACCATTAAACTGTAGCTTTGACCTTTGAGAAGTAAATGCCAAAGAAGAGTAGCTCATGTACTGAACCTTGGGGTATACCACTGGTGACAGGTCTTTTGGAGGAGATAGAGCAGCCCACCAAGCTACATATAGACCCATTTCAATTTGAAACCATGTTTATAAAGTGTTTATGTCTACACTAGCTAGAAAATGGCAAAGGTGTTGCCAAACGTGATACATATGGATCAATGTGGTTTTGTGGAGAGGAGAAAACATCTGACAAAATTAATAGAACAATGATGATCCAGAATTAAAGGGAATGTAGGTCTTGATGCAGAGAAAGCATTCAACAGAGTAATTTAGGATATTATGAGTAGGATGATGAAAGCATCTGGATTTCCTGATATACTAATTAAGTTAATTAGGAGGACATATGAAGGATCAGAGGCTAGAATTAAAGTGGGAGGGTTCCTCTGTGATAAGATGCGTTTGAACCAGGCAAGGGTATCCTCTTTGTCATTTGTTATTTGTTTTATATTTCGAGCCACTAGCAAAGAAAATATGTGACTCAGAAATTCAATGATATAATTGATATAGTAATCAAAAAATGTATCTTTATTTGCAGATTATATTATTTTGTACTTTATTAATCCAGAAAAGGACACCTCAGTGTTGTGGAACATGTTGAGACAGTTTCAAGCCTTTTCATGATATAAAATTAATAAAGATAAATCAAAGGCTATAACCATATTTTTTTTACCCACTCATGACTTTGTTCAGCAGTACCCATACTTATGGGGACATAAGATAAAGTGTTTAAGAATATGGATTTAAAAATTATTCTTTTATGGCATCTAAATATATGTGGAAAGAGACTAAACAAAAGATCATAGAAAAACTGGAAGCTCTTAGTAATGGATATGGATGATAAGCAGTCAAAATGTTTTTAGGCCAGTGAGCTTTATATACAAGTCATGCATATTGTTTATCGACCAGAGGAAAAGTTGGGGACAATAATTAATAAAGAGTTGAAAAATGTATCTGAGAGGGAAAGATGGCAAGAGTTAAGTGGGATAGGGTGATCCTCCCAATGCAACAAGGTGGCTTAAGATTATCTAATTTGAAGGGATATTTTTACATAACACAAGAAGAAGGTTATAATTCAAATTCAAAAGAGATGATGAAGCAGGGAGTGTTCAAGAAATGGAGAGAGAGAGAGTGGGGATTTGGTACCAGATCCTGAAGGAGAATAAAAGCCCCAATATGGAATCTTATATTTTCTGAAAGTTACAGCAAATATTTTAAGAACTAAGCCAACACTTGAATGGAGAAATGAGATTTTGAAAATAGGGATGAATGCAAGTCAGAAAATAGGCAAGAAGAGGCTGGAATTTACTGGAGAAAACTGGCAAATGAGCCAAGATTTTGAAAGCAAATAACAAGAGTGAAATGTAATAGAGTGGGATGAGTCCAAGAAGTAGGTTAGAGACTGCCTTCTCTATCAGGGATTGATGTTAGAGCATAGGCAAAGGGAAATGGACAAGGGACTCCTAAGTGAAAGACCCACTCTGGTAGATTTTTTAGTTAACTCTAGAACAGAAACTGTTGTTAAAAAGATGAGAAGTAGTAGGGCATATAAAATATTGCATGATAAAAACAATAATCAATCAAAGGAGGTTAGAAAAGATTGCAAAGAGAGACTGAAAAATAAATTTATAAGGAAGCAATGAGAGGGCATATGTAACACTCCCAAGAATGCAACAAAATCTACAAAGTTTACAATTTTTGCTTGGAAGTGTTTGCATAGCTATTTAAAGAATGTTTATTTAGGTAGATAGCAAATGTAATTGTGATGGGGAAGAAATAGGTAACTGGGAACATATTTTTAGGAGTGTGATGTGTTGGCAGATTAAAACAAAAATCCCTACAGTGTACTTTGTCAGAATTATTGAGGAACAAATGGCTGTAATTTAGGAAATGATTCTTATGAGCTGGGCAACAGGATCTGAATTGTCAAGCCATAATAAGTCCTTATTAAGTTTAATTCTGTTGGCTGCCAAAAAAGCAACTACTAGAAAATTGAAATCAAAATCTAAACCAACTGTATTATAACTATTAAATATTGTAAAAGCAATAAATAACTGGTAGAGGGATCTTTAGGAAAGGGAAGAAGGAAATTACATAGAAATAAATGGAATTTGTTGGAACAATAAATGCAGACTAACATTCAGGAGGAGGAGTGAGGTTTAATGAAAGGAAGGAATTGTGTAACTTGTGTAATTTTTGGACTGAAAGACAGTTGTAATTGTGACATCTGGATAATACTTCACCAGACTGCCAACAATAATGTGACGTCCGCTACTATCCTGGGTCAGTAACTAAGGAGCTTCAGTCCTCACTACTGACTCCAGTGTGAGACTGTCACTTAAACAGGAGTTACATTTCATAATTTCCCCTAAGAGCACAACAGAAACACACTCTATAACCTAGGACTGATCTGTATACTTCTGTCTACCCTTAATGTAACTCCTTATTATACACTTCAGAGCAATGTGTCCCAATTTAAGACCTCTGATACACTCATACTTAAATAAATTAAATATCACACATGCAAACACTTCTGGAAAAGCCTGACATGGATTTCCAGCTGTGCCCCTTCTCCAAAATATGGTAACATACTGCCACCAATCAGACAGCCTCCATGCCCTTTTAAAGGGAGTGTCTAATTATGAAAGTAGATATTAAAACGAATAGTAGCAAATGACCTAGAGCAGCTAGGCTACCGGAGTGGTCTGGGAATTATCAAAGCAGGTATAAGCACTCTCAAATCACTAAAGAAAACACTGACTGACCAGCCAAAATGTGAGTTAATACAAATATTTAATAATGAGCAAAATGATTAAGAATATAAAACAGTATTTTCCAATAAAGAAAATGAACTCAATCACCAGAAAAATGAAATCAATACTGAAGGAGAGAAATCCAACATTTAGAAAAACTCTAACTGATTAGTTATAAATTCCAATCTGACTAAAGAACATTGTCCCTGATCTAAACTAAATTATTGAAAATAGTTCACAAATAAACTAATACTCCTAAGGCAAACACTCCACCAGGCAGCAATGACACCAATATAGTCCAGCTGAACTTGTATTTAGCGCTTTCGTCAGGTAAAATGACTTCTTCTGAATACAGCCTATTTAAAAAACATAGTTTAAATAATACCCCTTGACCAATCACTGCAATATGCATTACATCATTTCCCCCATTTTAGTTTCATTAATATTAATGCATACAAAATTGTATTAAAATATACATATAAAAACAATCAAAACTTTTTAAATTATTAAAACATTTAGAAAGATACTAATACATATAAATGTCCCAACTGTAAAATTTATAGATCCATGTGTAATTCAAAACATGAACATAGATTTGAGTTTTAACAAAGGGCACAAGGAAATCTTGTCATTTAACCCTCGGGCCTGGTAAGTATTTAATTTTATTTGCCACTTTAATTCTAAAAATTCCAAAAAATCCTCTACTGTCCCCCCCCCCCCATGGCCCCAAATCAACCTGTTCTACCACAAAGAATCTAAACCCATGCTGAGGGTGACTGTTAATATGTTTGTAAAGGGCATTTTTTTTTGTTTAATATCATAAAGGTGTTGATAGATTCTCAATCTAAGTGCATTTGTTTTCCCACATAGTAACTCTCACATGAGTCACATAGTGCCACATATACAACCCTTTACTATAACAATAATGCTTTTTCCCTGTTTTTATACTTCCAAAATTCTTAATCTTAATGCTCACAGATTCCATCATATAAGGGCAATGGGAACATCTTCCACACCTATAACTCCTGCCTTGCTGCCCAAAATTCTTGTTTTTCCTTTCTAATAGTCCTTTTAATGAGGTGTCTTTCTTATAGATCACAACAGGTTTGCTCCCTATTTTTTTCTTTGACATCAATGTCCATATGAAATAGTCTCCAATATTTATTAATAATATTCTAAATATCATAAAAATTGGATGTGAAAGTCAGTGTTAATGCACGTCCAAAACTGTGTTGCCTGATTCCCTCATCACCTATTCTATCAGAATTCTCCTTAGCTAAAAGGGGGAAAAAATGCCCACTTGTCCTTTTATTTTTAACCTTAATCACAGTGTTGTTTATGAACATCTCAGGGTACCCTCTCTTCTCTAACATATCCTTCATAATGTCACATTCAGTTTTGAAATCATCAGGTTCAGACACCATCCTGGCTAATCTTACATATTGGCCTTTTACCAAAGTCTTCTTTTGGTGCAATGGGTGCCAGCTCGTGAAGTGTAATAAAGAATTTGAATAAGTTGGTTTTCTATACAATCGGGAAGTGAAACATTCTCTATCATAGTCTTTCATGATAGTAACATCGAAATAATTAACCAAATCCAAATCTTTGTTCATGGTGAATCTTAAGAAAGTAGTTGTTTCATTAATGAAAGTGAAAAACCTGTTCAGATCATATTCACTCCCCTTCCAGAACAGGACAATATTATCAAGGTACCGCCCATACAGTACCCATGAAGTCCTGAATTCAGAGTTGAATACATACAAATCTTCCCATTGTACCAATACAATATTAGCAAACACTGGAGCATAGCAAGCACCCATTGCAACACCTTGCCTTTGTTTGAAAAGGTGCCTTTCAAAAGTGATGAAATTATTCTCAAGTACTATTTCCATACAGGCTTGAATTGTTAATATTGTATTATGATCTAGTGTACTATTACTACATAAAAAAATCATAAAACCACTCTAGCCCTATTTGGTGTGGTATTACTGAAAATAAATCACAAACATCTATAGTAACAAGAATCAGGTTTTTATCAAACATATCATGTTTGATTTTCCTAAGAAAATCCCATGAATCCCTAATTATTGAGGTCCGTCCATCTAGAATATGCTTGACCTTTTCATCAATAAATTTAGCAATACTAAAAGTTTTAGTTGCTTTAGCATCTACAATTGGTCGCATTGGTAGATCAGAGATAGATTTATGAATCTTTGGGATCCCAAATATTGTTGGGATCCTGGAATGTTTTGTCTCTAAAAATTCAAAAGTCTCTAAAGTAACCTGTCCACTGAGTACCATTTGTTCAAGGTCCAAATCAATGTTACGATAAGCTATGTTCAATTCGTTTCATGAAACTTCTAAATATACATCACTATATAGTAGCTCAAACATTTTGCTGTTATAATCATTATAGTCCATGATTACCAGGCCCCCACCCTTGTCAGGTTTCATGATTCTAGTTTCCTTCTGTCCAATAATATTTTCCAATACTGTTATTTCTCTCTCAGATAGATGTTTCATGTTAGAGGAATTGTTGTTATATAATACCCCTCTGATCTCAGTTTCAAATAACCCTTCAAATATTTGTACCAAAGGATGTGAAGGTGGAAAAAAAGTACTAGGTCTCCGTAATCTGTCACAGTTAATCCCTGTATCAGAATTGGAGAAATGCAAAGCCAAGTTCATTTTCCTAGTGAACAGTTTTAACTGTAAAATAATGTCCACTATATTAGCATTTCTTTCTGGTACAAAATTAAGTCACTTTGAAAGCAAATTGGCCCATTCAGTACTTACCGGGACTTGGCTAAAGTTGTAAATACTGAAGTCCCCAATTTCATTCACTACAATGTTGCAGTTGTTGGAATTGATAGTATCACAATCATTAGTTATCTTCGGTGGGGATTTAAACTGTGTTTTTTAAATAGGCTGCATTCTGAAGAAGTCATTTTACCTGACAAAAGTGCTAAACTAAATTATTATTAATACACAGCAAAGACAGTTCTTGGTGAGTCCTTTTGGGTATTCACTGCACAGTACAACTGTGAACAACTGACAACTTCAACTGGCAACTATAACTGACAACAACTGACCTCAGCTGTCTTCAGTAGGCTCTTTTATAGCCTAGCTTAACTGTCACAACTATTCCAGTTCTAATTGTCATTTCATGTTTTGAAAATCAACCAACAGTTATTTACTAAAGTTCCTTCCTGTCTTTCAGCCTCTGACAGTAGCACAGAGCAACTATCAACATTCCAATGATATCATCTGCAGATCTGCTGATTCTGAGACAGTCTGTAGATGGAAAAATATTAATATTGTTTGTTTTCTTTTCTATTAATTTATGTGTGCCTATTTAAGTGATATTTTAATAAAGGTATTAAAAAAAATCATTCCCCAAATAAATCTTCTTCTTCTCTTTCGGCTGTTCCCATTAGGGGTCACCACAGCAGATCATCTGTTTCCATTTCTTCTTATCCTCTGCATATTGCTCTGTCACACCAACCGCCTGCATGTCCTCTCTCACCACATCCATAAACCTTATCTTAGGCCTTCCTCTTTTCCTCTTACCTGGCAGCTCCATCCTTAGCATCCTTTTCCCAATATACCCAGCATCCCTCCTCAGCACATGTCCAAACAAATGCAATCTCGCCTCTCTGACTTTGTCTCCAAACTGTCCAACCTGAGCTGACCCTCTAATATACTGATTTCTAATCCTGTCCATCCTTGTCACACCCAGTGCAAATCTTAACATCTTTAACTCTGCCACTTCTGGCTCTGACTCCTGTCTTTTTGTCAAAGCCACCGTCTCCAACCCAAATTCCCCAAAGAAATCTGATTCCAGAAAATTCAAATCTGTACTAGAAGAGGTGAATTGGCATCTCATACTTACTTTACCCACCATGGACTTCTCTATTTGAGGGGTATTCCTCTGTACACTCAAATGTCTTAGCTCCTTTTGGAATAACTAGACATAATGTATTTTGTTTATTTATTCATTTATACTTCATTGACCAGGTTAGTCCTTCTAGGCCATCGGTCTTTTCAGAGAAGACCCAAACATCTACAAGTGGCATATTTATAATAAAGACAAAACAACAAAAATACAATTGAAGGATGCAAGATACAACACAAAAACATTAGTTTACCAGACTATGAGCTAAAAAAATAACCAGTTAATTATTTCTGGAAATTTGTAAATCAGTCACTAGCAACACTTTTAATAGTAACATTACTGTTATAATTTAGTTTGTTGAGTCTGTCTCCAGCAAATGACCATTTTGTAGAAATCTGCAAACTTCTGCAAAGGTTGTCAGAATACATTTGTTCATTGAGTCTGTCACCAACAAATAATAATTTCATGGAATTTGCAAACTACCATGGAGATTGTATAACCTCAGAGGTTATTTTATTATGAATACATTCCAATAAACAGACCCTTCTTTATAACTGCCAGAGGTGAAACTGTTTTTTTTCTAGACTAGGAACTGCTATATGGAATACTCCTAGTTTAAAAAGTAAAGATAGCCTCAAGGACTTCAAAATGGCTCTTTCAGAAACAATTTCAAAATGAATTTGCATGTGAATACTTTATAGACAAGGGCTAACATCTCTCTTATCTTCTTTCTGCTATGCCTCCTACTCTTTCTTGTTTTGAAACAATTCACTTTAATTACATGTGTATATAATGTAACCAATTGATTACTTATATATATTCTATGCATGTTAAAACTGTTGAATCTGTAACACTGTTATTTGTATATGGCATGTGTATGTTTAAACTGTTACAGCTGTAATACTGTAATCTATATGATACTTCTCATACATTGTAACATTGTTATTTTTGCAGATCTTGGCTCAGGTCATGGATAAAAAGGGTCTCAGATAAGTCCATCTACCTAGCAGAAATAAATAAAATAAAAATAAATAAGTTGGGAGTGAAATGTCGTCTGCAAGAAGGGTATGGGGGCTTGCGTACCACTTTACCCTCGGCATTAATATATTTTTGGAAGGGTCCTTGTTTCAACAAGATGGTCTGTCACTACAGATATATTCAATGATTCATACCATAACCAATGTTAATCCAGATAGTGACAAAAAATAAGTAAGAAACTAGAATGTGTGTACATCCTTCACAGTGAATATGAGCAAGTGGTATGTTTTTTTGCCAAAAATCACACAACCTCATGCAGTTATCTCATTAGATCAATTGGAATTGCTCAGTACATTCACCTTCTAACCAGGTTCCCTACTACTCTAAATGTATTTATTTATTTGTTTGTTTGATTGCCTGGGTAGTGCACTGATCAATATTGACTAATTTCAGGCTCATCTCGGGTGAAATACAAAACATTTCACAAAAACAGAAAATATAGAAATGCACACAATAACAGACAGTTCAGACTAGTTACATAGAAGAAACTTTTATATACATTCTGGTGAACAATCTGATTACCTCAGCGCATTCTAAACTTAGGGCAAATCTATCCTATGAAAGCCATATTTCGAGGGTCACCAGATAGAGGTGCCTGCTGTCTCCCTTTGCTAGCCACCTTATACTTAGAGCCTTTATCTTAAGAGATTGGGCATCTCAAATACAGGGATAAAAATGAAGGTCATTAAACTAAAACCTTGAAATGTTTGCCAATCACTTTATTTTAACATTAGATAACCTAACTGAGGACTTGCCAATCTTCTGGCAAATGTTAAATAGCTGTGAGAGGATGTTGTGATACAAAATAAATATGACTAAAACTCACCTCAAACTCATGTCCCAGTATATTGGGAAAAGGCATTTATCACTCACCTCCCTAAATAAGGTAACTTCACTGAAGTATCTATCGTCCCATTGCTATCATCTCCCCTCTTCCAGCTATTAGAAAAAATGCATACGTCAACAATTTCTTCAATATCACCTCCTAACACAACAATTAGCTTCAACTCAACATGACTTTAAACCAGTCCATAGTACAACAGCAGGCCTACTATCGTTCTTGAACACTGTCAATACTACTAAGGACTCTGGCAAGCTACTCTCAATACTATTCTTAGATCCATAAAAAGCATTTAATACTCTTTCCCACACTAAACTTCTACAGTAATTCTCTGACCTAGGTCTTTCCCCTCCCTCTATCCAATGGTTTATTAGCTATCTATCTAACATACAGCAATCTGTAAAATTGCAGGGAACCCTCTCACCATACTTGAAAAACATCACTGGAGTTCCCCAAGGATCTATTCTTGGACCCTTTCTATTTAAAGTTTTTATCATCAACCTTCACACTTCCTCCTTCCATGGCTCCCTAATTCAGAACACAAATATCTCAACTATTATTTGTTCTTTAAATAATATGTCACACCTTAAGTAGATAACCCAAGAAGTCTTTACCTCTATCAAATTGTGGCTTAGCAATTCCCAACTGTTGCTTAACCTTAACAAAGCTAAACATCTGTTCTTTACTCCTAAAACAGTTACACTAGATAAAACAAAGTTTAAGATCCCTTCTCAGAATAATACACAAACTAAAATTGAGCCCTATACTATGGAGTAATTCTCGAGAGTAATTAATAGATGAAAAACTTAAATTTGTTCTTTGTATCCAGAATAATATAAAAATCATTAGAAACTAGGGATGCAATATACAAACATAAAGATTTTCCAAATACAGCTGCCAAAATTACCCTTGTCACCACCTACCTCTTCCTTTTACTCCTGTATGGAGCTATTTTCACCAGCCTTCATATCTCACTAAAATCAAAACTTGAATTGTGTTATAATGAAATTGTCAGATTTGCAACCAGCACAACTTATTACACCCATCACTGTACAACTTATTCTCGAGAGTAATTAATAGATGAAAAACTTAAATTTGTTCTTTGTATCCAGAATAATGTAAAAATCATCAGAAACTAGGGATGCAATATACAAACATAAAGATTTTCTAAATACAGCTACCAAAATTACCCTTGTCACCACCTATCTCTTCCTTTTACTCCTGTATGGAGCTATTTTCACCAGCCTTCATATCTCACTAAAATCAAAACTTGAATTGTGTTATAATCGATTTTGTCAGATTTGCAACCAGCACAACTTATTACACCCATCACTGTACAACTTATATATTCCCACAAAATCATATACAGACCTGCTTGCCTAGCATTCAGTTCCATAGTACACAACTACCTTCCTAAAAGATCCCTTAGGCCAGAGGACAAACAACTTCTCTCTGTGTATAAATCTAATAAATTAGACAGACAAAGCATTTATTCACATACTGTATCCAAAGCCTGAAATAAACTACCTCTGAAAACAGAGCCAGTTCTAATCTATTAACATTTACACATACAGTTAAAGAATTTTTAATTAAATTATGAATCTGCTCCTGTTCTAAACCTGGCTGAAAACATAATCAACTTACCCTGTCCTGTGTTACCCATCCTGAACTATCACATGCTCTGAACTCGCTTCTTCTATCTCATAATATAACATTTCTTCACCTTTTTCCTTATTATTTCATTTGTAAAAACCATCGGACTTAATACAACCCATTCTCTGACATAATCTGTTATTAACTATTTCTTCACACATACACTTTATATTAGACATTTCCCATTCATTTTCTTTACATTTTCAACATTTATACTAAACTCATATTGAACCTATGACTAAAATGTATATCTTGTACTGTCACTTATCACTTATTTTTTCTTCCACAATGTAAACATTCTTGTAATAATGTAATTATTCTTACCTGTGTGTATATATCGTACAATGTAATACTACTGAATCTATTACTTTATAAATGATGTGCTTTGGAGGTTTTCTCCCTGAGCCTCCACTGAAAATGAGTATTCTAGACCCAGTTGGACTTTCCTGGTTAAAAAAAATGTCAATAAATAAATGTCCTGGGTTAAGAAGTACACTGATACCTATGCCTATTATTAATGTCCAGTTCAAGCGATAGCCATGGATCTTGTAGGTTCATTAATAAAGTCTACCAATGGTTACCAGTACATTCTAACGATTATTGATTATGCTACAAAATTTCCTGAAGCAGTACCGCTGTGAAAAGAATTGCTAAGTCAGTACCTAAAAAAAAGTATTATTTTTCTCCAGGATATGGACACCCAAAGAAATACACACAGACCAGGAAAACTCATTTATGTGCTTGTGATACAACAGCTTTGTTGGAGTTTTAAAGTAAAACAATTTAGAACGTCATTGTATGACCTCCAAACTGATGGATTAGTGGAGCGTTTAAATAAAACTCTGAAATCTATGCTAAAGAAGGCCAAAGAACAAAATGGTAAGAACATGGATCAGTTACTTCTTACCTCATGTTTGCTGTAACATAGAGTTACCCCAAGCATCAACAGGTTTTATCCCATTACAGTTACTATATGGAAGATATCTCGGAGTCTTGCTGGATATAGCTAAGAAGACATCAGAAGAAGAAAAAAAATATATATATATTGCCATACAATACTGACTTACAAGACAGGTTGAAAACTGCAATGTTAATAGTGAAGAAACATAGATAATAGGCAAAAGAAAAGCAAAAGGGAATGCATGACAAGAATGCCAGATACAGTGAGTTTAAAACAGGAGACACGCTGTTTGTGTTAATCCCCCTCTACTATGAATACATTTCTAACAAAATTGCAAGGACTCCCTGGGGTAAAAGTGAAAATGAACAAAGTGAACTACAAATTAAAAAAGACTAGAAAGAAAAGACCAGAGCAGATACATCACACTTGTTAAAACCATGGAGGGAAGCTGAAGCTTTTGTAATTAATCCAGGAGCCAAGATGGATACCAGTAGTAAGGTACTATGGAAGACTATTCCTTCTGATCAAGAAGATGAGGCTTGGTCTAAGGCAAAGAAATTGGAAGCAAATGAATTCTTACTAAGAAATATTTTTTTAGAGTTATCTGGTATGATAAACTTAATTCATCACATTAAAACTGTGCCAGGGGAGATGGTAAAAAATGCATAAATCAGGAGTTATTGAGAAGTCCTACAATGACTGGAGCAGTCAGATTGCATTGATTTATAAACCAGAAGGCTCCATGAGATTTTGGAATGACTTGCAGAAACTGAACAAGATACCTAATGCTTTGAGTAAATGAGCTCACAGAGAGGTTATACAAAGCAAGGTTTCTGACCATCTTAGGTTTGCCCAGTGAATGCTGGTAGATCACCTAATCCTTGATGCCAAAGAATAGACAGCATTCTCAGCTCCTAAGGGTCTTTTCATTATACTGTCATCCTTTGGACTTCACAGAGTTCCTGCCACTTTTCAAAGGTTCATGTATAGAGTTCTAAAACCTCATGCCAGAAACTTAACCGTGTACCTTGATGATGTAATTTATTCAGAAGACATGGAGTCACATTTAGACAAAATATATGCTTTGCCAGAATCTTTAAACTGGACATGACTTATGGTTAATGTTGCCAAGAGTAAGATCTGTAAGACATAATCCAGTATTTAGAAAATGTGATTGGAGAGGAGTAATTAAACCTCAGACAGATAAGATAGAAGCTGTGAAGAATTCACCAATAGTCTGGAGCAATTGCCAAGTAAAGGCATTCCTAGGATTAGCACGTTGTTTTAGGAAATTCATACCCACATGCACTTTAGCAGACTGTCTGCTAACAACCTTTATGAAAGGAAAGCCTTCATCCAAGTAAGGTGAAATGTGACAGTAGACAATGGCTTTACTCAGCTAAAGATAACCTGCATTCAGAGCTTGTACTAGTTGCCCATGACTTTGAAAAAAAGTATTTATTGTTTATGCAGATGCTTTTGAAGTGTAAGTAGGGGCAATGCTTTCACAAAAAAAAGTAAATCAGTGAAGAATACCTGGTCTGCTATCTTAACAGAAAGTTCAGTACAACAGAGAGGAAGGACTCAGCCATTAAAAGGACCCTCACTTCACATCAGTACTAATTATTAGGGTGAAGTTTTATACTCTTCACTGACCACTCACTCTAACGATGGCTACACATGCAAAAGGATGTCAGTAATAAGTTAGGCGGGTGGGCTTTGTCCCAACAACTCTTTAAATTCATAGTCAAGCACAGATAAAGTATAAAGATCCCCAATGTGAATGGGTTATCCTGGCTTTATAATCGATTCTTAAAAGTATAGAACTTGGCTTCTATGCTAGGAAAGAGACAATATGGCATGTAGAAGTAAAGTAATGAAAAATGCCTTTTTCTGACAATGTGAAAATGCTGCTTTCTGATGTGACCTGCTGTTTGAATGGGTATTTGACTTTAACTTGTCACTTGCGAGAGCGTACCTACCATTATGACAGAGCAGAACAGACATTTATTGAGTGAAAGTACTTGCTGGAGGGAAATTTATAGAAGACTGTAGCCCTGCAAATCAGAGGCATTTGTCTATCCGTGCAGATATTCATGTGGAAAAGAGAGAATTGATTTTAAGAAACATTTGCCTCTCAGTGCAAAGAGAGAACTGCATGGAAGAGACGTTTGCCTTTTGATATAGACAGAGTACTACTTGGAAGAGACATACTCTTGTTACAGCAGAAGAATCCTTACAGGAGTACAGACTCCTGCTGTTTGCCAGCTGAAGGACTTGCTTCAGGTAGAAACCTGTAAGAACAGTTTAAAATGTTCATGTTTTCTGTTCTAAAATACAGTTTTGCTTTTGTTTGAGCTTGACTTTATCACTGTAAATAAAGTGCAAAAAACTTGAAACTTCGGCCCCCAATGTGTTTTATCCACTACAACTGATGTAACACTAATGGAAAGGCAGGATGAAACAATTACCTGCTTAAAATGTTATTTTATTTTTCCTCTGGAGCCACAAAGATAGACATACTATATATACATATTTTATTGAAAACAGCACAAAACCTTTATGTGAATTATGCTATGTGTTATGTGAACTATGGTTTCTGTTAAAACAAAAATCTCATCATGATCTTTGTTGTTACATTATGCGTTTATCTTGTCTTGATGATTTAGAAACAATAAAGTCTGCATGATCACTGAAAAGCAGACTGAATGGCTAGTCAAAGTGCTTCCTCTAATCACTAACATGCATCTATCTGTATGTCTATCTATCTATATATCTATTTATTTATTGCATGGCTTATGTTTACCAGAATAGTCCAATCCGGCAGAAAGACCCTTTTCATGAGAGCCTCAGGTAGAAAAGTTCAAAAAGTAGTACAATTAAAGATGAAAATACATGTACAATAGAAGTAAATATACAGAACTGCAATAGTAACTCAACGATATTAACATAAAAACTCACATAACAAATTCAAATACAGACATTAAAAGAGCTGGTTCAGAGACCTATGTGGTTGTTAAGTAAATGATGTACAATTAATCATATAGGACTATGGTGTGTCAAAGACAGAAAGAAAACAGAGAAATGCAAAGAAGTATTCAAAAAACAAAAAAGACAAATAAGAAACATTATGTACATTTCCATCCAGTATGCAATAGATACAGTAAGCCACAAGAGTACAGTTCAACCTGATTTTATAATTTTTTATATGTATTGTTGTCTTTATCCTGGAGTAGTGCAGGGGCAGAGCCAAAAAATTGTGATGTATGATTTTAGCTGCATTTGAATTGTTTCAGGTTTGGTAATTGTTTCACAGTTAGGGGTAAAGAGTTCCATAGTATAAAGCAGGGGTCTCAAACATAAATGAGCATGAGGGCCACAAATAGCACCAAGAATGTTTTGGTGGCCACAAGTTCAAGTCATCTACAAACTATACTTTTTTGTTAATTAAAAAACTAAGTTACAAAACTTTTTTGTTTGAAGCACTAGAACAACACTATTCTATTTCATTACTTTCAAATATTCTAGTAATTTCAACTAACCTCCATGACAAATTTATGCACAAGCACTTCACTGATACAAAAAAATAATTATCTTCCCAGCAACTCCTTCCTTCAGTAGCTTATCTAAGTATACACAAGCACTACATTGACAAAATAAATTATTTTTGTCCAGTGATTACTTCAGCAGTTTGTCCAAGTATGCACAAGCACCAAAATTAAACATTTACCCACTGATCCCTTCAGCAGTATGTTCAGATATGCACAAACACCAAAATTAAACAACTCCCCCCACCAGTCCCTTCAGCAATAAGTCTAATTAGGCACAAAGACCCAAATCAAACATTAGCAGACCAATTCCTTTCAGCATTTGTCCAAGTAAGCAAAAGCAACAAAATGCAACACTTTCCACACTGATCCCTTCAGCAGTTTGTCCAAGTATGTACAAACACCCAAATGAAACATCCCCACCAATCCTTTCAGCAGTGTGTCCTAGTATGTTCAAGCACCAAAATGAAACACTTACAATACTGATCAATTCAGCACTAGGTTAAAGCACCAAAATGAAGCATTTCCCCCACTGATTATTTCAGTAGTATGTCCAAGTATACACAAGCTTTTCACTGACTTTGGCCAAATTAAACATTTACCCTAATGGGTCCTTCAGTAGTCTGCCCATGTATGCATAAGCATGTCTGTAACACCAAATGAAAAGTTTACCCCAACAAACCCTTCAGTTGTCATCCCATGTATGCACAGGAACTTCACTGACTCAAAAAAAAAACATTTCCTCAAGTGATCCCTTCAATAGTATGTCCAAGTATGAACAAACACCAAAATGAAACACTTCCCCTACCGATCCCTTCAAAAGGAAGCATTACCACAAAGATCCCTTCAGCAGTTTGTCCAAGTATGCACATGCACCAAAATTAAACACTTCCCCCACCAATACCTTCAGCAGTAAGTCCATTTATGTGTAAAGACCAAAATGAAACATTATTGCATCGATTCCTTCAGCAGTCTGTCTAAATAAGCACAAGCTTCTTCTGTCGAGTTGCCAGCCTGGCACCCAACCTTCTATAGAAGGCATACACACACATGCACATACTCACACCTAGAGCCAATTTAGAGTGTCCAATCAGCCTACAGCATGTCTTTGGGATATGGGAGGAAAATAGAGCACCTGGAGCAAACCCATATGACCACAGGCAGGACATGCAGACTCTGCACAGAACGCACCCCAGCAGAGAATTGAACCAGAGAACTTCTTGCTGTGAGGTGGGAATGCTACGCACCACTGCGGCCACCCTCTAAGTAAGCACAAGCACTGATCACTATTTCCAAGTATGCATAAGCACTTCGCTGACTCCAAATGAAACATTTCCCCCAATGATTCTTGCTGTACTCTGCCCATGTATGTACAAGCACTTCACTGACAGCAAAGATCCATTGCCAGTGGCTCCACTTCTGTATGGACAAAAAGTCAGTCAACCATACTGCAGCTCTAACAAACGTGCCTAATTCAATGGAGAGATGCAATTGCAGGAAGATCATAAAAAAAAAAAAAAATCACCTGTCTGCAACCTCCAATCACATCTTCATCTAACCGGATACCAAAACAAGTAATTGCAGGCCACAGAAAACTAGTTTACGGGCCATGTGTTTGAGACTTGTATTATTAAGTAATGGTTACTTGGATTTTGTTACCTGAGCACAGGGGTCTGTTTGGAGAATATACATGGATGATTTTAAAGAGTACGGGGCAGTTGGAAGTTTTTGTAAATACGGTTATGATTACCAGTAACTGAGTGTAGGACAGGTGATAATGGAGTTCTAGCCAGTTTACATTTTTCAGAGTGTGTGTGGCAGTGGTAAGATTTGTATGGAAGATTTGCTGCAAATTTTGTAATTTTATTGTATCATTGTCCCAGTCTGTTTTTACGATATTTGAATATTGATAAGTATTGAAGAGGCATACAAAAGGAAAGGGAATAGATAGTTTGACAAAATATTTTTTCTGGCTGTATCAGTTAAGTAGAATTAGGCCATGCTGTTTTTTTAGGATAGAGTGCTGCTATGTGTTGATCAGGTTTTACACTAAGTAGCTTTGTTTGAGTAATCAAATTGATTGTGGTAGAATTTGCTAATTTTATTTTGAAGGAGAATTTTTCGTCTGAGTATTGTTTATGGATAGAGGTAATTAATTTACTTTTCTGTGATTTAACAGTAGTTGACAGTTTTCTAACAATGTTTTCTTGGAGAAGAAAGACTCTTGAGAAAGCTCTTGACATTGAGATAAGAAGTGAGCTGAGCAGATTAAGTAAACACATCTGCATACTAGACTAATGAGGCATGTCTGATAAAGGCATGGAGATCATTAATGATGATATTACGGTAAGGGACCTATGGATTGTGGAAGAAAGCTAGAGAAAATGGTTTGCAATTTGACTGCTTTTCTAGGTCAAATAACTACTACACAACTTGAGGGATGATATACTGAGACTGAAAGCAGATGGCTTGTGCATGAACATAAGCTATGAGACAGTAGTAAATGCTTTGGATAGACCCAGGGAGATAGAGGAGACTAGTTTGCTTTCATTCCTGTTGGTATTGACTGTATTGATGAAACTGAAAAAGGCTTTTGTAGCACTAAGATTAGGGCAAACTCCATGTTGTTGTCTAACAGACATTTAAGAAGCTGTTTACGGATACATTTATCCAATATTTTTGAAACTGTATAAGCTATGGCATCAGTAGACATTCTTATGTATTCTGTTTGCAAGCCTTCAAGAGTGAAGGTAGCTGGTTTTAAATGTAGGAGATGCTTTTTGATAGTGAAAGTAGGAACTGAGTGCAAGGGAAGATTGTTCTCACTAGTCTAATATGTGGGTATTTCAGAAATGATGATGCTGTCTCTGGTATTTATTAAGGTGGGTACTAAATGAATTAAATGTTTATTGAACTGACTAGTGACATTTTCATTTTGTTTAGTTGAATGAACTAAAACAAAGAGAAAAAAGGTCACACATATAACCAACTGGTTAAAAAACACAAAAAGAGAAATCTAGCAAAGCCAGACTTCGGACTGTGTGATACCTTACACCTCTTGCATCAGAGGTCTCATGGGATATATGCAAATCACCCTTTAAGGATATCAGGTGTTTCAGCTAAATGGCAATTCTGAATGTCCATGACTTTATTTTCTTTTCATGTTTAAGTCTACTTATGGACAATCTCAGGTCATTAAAGCCAAACCCCTCTAGCTGTGGACATGCATGCAAATAACACCTGATATCCTTAAAGGGTGATTTACATATACCCCATGAGGCCTCTGATGCAAGAGGTGTTAGGTATCACACAGTCAGAAGTCTAGCTATGCTAGATTTTTCTTTTTGTGTTTTTTAACCAGGTGGTTATCTGTGTGACCTTTTTACTCTTTGTTTTAGTTTGTTAGTTGGGATATTTTGTAGACACACTAATGTTTATGGATATCAGCTGGGTATGACAACCCTGTGTTTCCAAAGGTCAAACATTCCTCTTATACTGTGCTGATGATGTCATAAGAAGGTAGACGCATGCATGTCAACAACTTTAATGGCCTGAGACTGTCCATAAATAGACTTAAAAATTAAAATAAAAGAAAAAGTAATGGACATTCAGAATTGCCATTTAGCTGAAACATCTTATATCCTTAAAGGGTAATTTGCATATATCAGTGAGGCCTCTGATGCAAGAGGTTTAGTTGAGTGAGGGATAGAGTGTGTACATTGCTGACCAAAATCTTTGGGGGTTCTCCTGATGAATGTTTTGAAGAGAAGTGTTGAACATTTTTTCCTAGCCTTTTTTTGTGTATAGCTTGGTTCTTAAGACATCTGTTGTTTTGAAAGTTAGTAACCCTCTTTTTGTGCGACCAGGTCTTCTTGGCATTGTCTCTTTGTTTCATAAGTTGTTTTGTTTATCTTGGTAACCATGTTGCTATATCGTTTTTTTTTTTTTACTTTCTTTACTCTAAATGGGACTTGCATGTTATGGATAGTCAAGGAAACTTAATTATATTTGGTGATTACATTCCCTAAGGTGAGAGTTTTGAGGAAGTTCCAGTTATATAGCTTAATGTTGGCATTAAAGTAGTCTTTTGGAATGTGGAAGGATTTCTTACAATATGGTCACTTAGCATAGTGGGGAGACTGCCACATGATGCTACCTTATTAGAGAAGATAGAGAGAATCCAGTCAAGGGTAGACTCCCTGTATGAGATTTTTTCATCTCTTGTATGAGTTGTGATAAGTTGAGTGAGCGGGGTGGGGGCTCTTACTAGAGTACAGAAGCTGCCACTCAATACTGACATCATCCACAATGATTGTTTCTTGCTGGATTTTGGCTGATATCCAGTTGAGAACTTCTTCTAGAGTTGAGGTATTATTTTCTGGTGTACAGTTATGGTGAGGATTTTATTGTTACGTATGTTTGCTCTGTGTCAAGATGATTTCAGAGTTGTTAAACTTAAGGGACAAGTGAGGGCTGAAAGAAATATGTAGTTTTGTTCTTGAATATGATGCCTAGTCCTCCTCCTCCTCTTCCTTTTTATTTTGTCTATCTCTTCTATATATGTTGTAACTTGGAGGAAGGATTTACTTATCTTTTATATTTTTTTAACCAGGTGTCAGTTGCTATCATATTGTCAGGTGAGTGGTGGGCTATCCAGACATGAACTGCCAGAATTTTGTTGCTGATACTTCTAAGGCTGATGTGACAAAGAAAGAGATCAGAAAGATTTCAGTTAGATAGAGAGTTAGTTAGTAAGTTATTAACTGAGTTAATGACCTGATCCTAGTAAACCATTTTCATCTACTACCCAAACCATGATGCAAATAGCAAAATGGTTTTCAAAATGCATATTCAATATATCTATTTACACATATCATTGCTATAAATCATGTAGGAAAGTTTGGTAATTTAGCATAGGGAATTAAGATTATAAGCTGATAAAGAAATTCATACTGTAGCCTTAGGTTTGATTCCCTTAGTCTCCATTTAACTGCTCTGTGATTCTGAGGAAAGTACTTAATCCAACACAATTCAATGAGCTGTACTTGAAAAAGATCACATCTGCTTATTGAGTTTACCCATCTAAAAAATAAAATGAATAAAATACAGAAACAAGATATATTACATATTAGTCATGATTTAAAGAGCTATAGCCTTGTTCTAACACATCCAAAAACATCACTATACGCAGAAATCATTGATCATAAATTTATCAGGTGACATCTTTGAAACTCAATAAGGAGCACATTTATAAATCATAATTAGAAATGTAGCTATAAAGCACCATTCCTAGGAGATATTCCAAACACATATGAGGATTAACATAGTCATTCAGGTTACACATGGCAAGCATAGTCAGTCTCACATTAATGCGCACAATCAAAATAGACAAAAATGTTTCAGACAAAAGTATTTGCCATGGTAAATGCAAGAATGAGCCAAGGACAAGACAGGTGAAATTTTAAATAAGGTGCATAGGCAGAGAAGCATGAATTTAAAGGAAATGGAGACGAAGGGAAGGAAAGAAAAAAAAGAAACATGACTAAGGGAAAAATCAGCTCTATTTTAGAGCAGGTGAGGCAAAACTAGCCAAGACTTCTTAAATTGTAATAAGTATACTACACCAAGATTAAAACAAGCATTAAATTATTAACACACCATTGTTTAAACGCATATTCATGAAAATTAGGGGATAGTGAGCCCTAGAACATGCATAAGCATCAAACAAACTGCACACCTGATGTAGGGGACTCACTGTTCCTGTGTGTATAATTGTGTAAAGAAGCACAAAACATAAACTAGAAGAAATGAATAATGTCAGCAGGAATAAAAAGGTTTAAAATGATCCATTAGCAAATTAAGTGAAATACACATACATAGTCCTTGCAAAAAAAGATCAAACTTAGTACTGAGACCCCACCCCCACTCCATCCTAGAGCACAGTCAGTGCTGTCAGAAGACTACTACATTTCAAGCAGGGTAGAGCCCACACAGTGTGTCTGTGTCTGTGTATGTTGTGTATCTGTGTGCATGTGTCTGCGTACCTGTGTTTGTCTGAATGTCTGTGTCTGTACCTGTGTTTTTTAAAGTTTTTGCATTACCGAATTAAAGAAATATCTACAAGATCCCCTGTGCAAATAAACAGAAAACAGGGGAAATTCTGACTGTACAGCTTCAATAATATCATGTGACCAATGTACCAAAGGCAGAGTCTCACTTGATCATTGCATATAATAGTGGGAGTGGTATAAAGAATCAGTAAAAGTTAAGAAAAATGTGTGTAGAGTTTGGGAACTTCCTCACCCTTCTATCTCTGTAATCAAGGACAAAACCAAACACTTTTTAACTATGGGTACAGATGAATTAAAAAGCTGACATGTTAGGAAGACATGGATAAATATTTTCTAAAGTAAAAGAACTGTGTGGCAGTAATATGGTCATTATCTGTTGACTATAATGTACCACATTTTCTAAAAATATTGCTGATTACATGGGGGATTGCAAACTTTTAAACTGAAATCAGGGGCATTCCTGGAAGTCATGGTCACTTGAGAGGTATGGATATCAGTGATGCAATATTCTGTGATACTCCTTCAAAAAGTTTTTAGATTGCTATTCTGTTTATCCCCCCTGCCTCCTGTTTGCTTCCTTTTTATTCATTCATAGTAAAATCTTAAGCATTGCACCCAAGGACAGTGAGGAGCATGAAAACCATTTGCATTTTAAATCCCCCTTATAACTTTCAGAAAAAAAGTTTTTCAATTCACTCAGAATTTCATTTATGTTTATATATAATGGTATTTTCTTAGAACATTGATCACAATTAAGTCTATCACTTTCTTGCTAGTGTTTTTTTTTATTCCTTGCAATTGTGCGACTGATCATCGGATGTTACCCCAGCCTTTCCTCATCCACCAGGTCTACCAGGCACTCTTTACTTCACTTGGACTTCCTCCAACCCATGTTTGGGTCCACTGAGGAGACTGAGGTTCCTCATTCACTGTCATATTGCTGATGAGGAGGATTTTCTGTTTATGTCCTATCCTCTGTCCCTATGGACACCCATTAACATACAGGAACGAACATGCAATGGGGTCATTAACACAAGAAAGAACATGCAATGGGGCATGTTTGTACAATGTCCTACCTCCACAGCAACTCAGATACTGCTTCTAATTACCCTTAAGACAGCACACCCTCTGTGCATTCCCAGCCAATGCCATGAATCAACCACAAGGTGCATCCAAATTTCTGCCCTCCTATCCCCTGTCGGGTGAACATGTCCATCGTTCTCTGTCAGCACCTCAGATACCTGATGTGCTAATTGAAGCCTGGTCACCTGGGAATAGTTAGGGCTTTATCCCTCTATACCAGGGTGCTGGCTGACACTTTAACACTTTCTTCCTAGTGTTAGTACATTTTCTGTTTAATACACTAGAGAACCTTGTATCTGTCCTTTATGAACTGTAGGCCCAGTACAATGATTAAAATTATTCAAGACTGAACACCGCATTAAGGATTAAACATACTTCCACCAAATATAATAAAAATGCTCAAAATAGCAAAAGCAATTTCAGTCAATTTTCATAATATAACTCCTTTACTGCATTTATTTCATCAGAAAGTTATGTTGGACCGAAAACCTCATAACACTAGTTCACCAGAGTTCAAGACCTACAGTCTCATGACTCAGAAGCATGTTGACAATGAGGAAGAGGAAAGGAGATTTGTTTGTGTCTTTCGGCTTTTCCTGGCTAGGGGTCGCCACAGCGGAACTCCGGTCCGCTAATGATTGGTAGTGGATTTTTACGTACCGGGTTACCAGCCCTGATGCACAACCTTCAACGAAGGCATGCCCCATTCACGTATGCCTCCACACAGAAGACGCTCTAGCTGAGAATCAAATGGGACAACGTCTTGCTATGAGGTGACAACGCTACCGCAGCACCACAACAGTGCCCTCTATAGACAAGGATGTAATGTAAAATGTACAAGGGTTGCTTTTTGTGTCAGTTGGAAAAAAAAAACAATGTTAGTAGCTGGAAAGGAGAAAAAAACAAAGGCAATGCAAAGCACCAGGAAATATCAGGAAGACAGCCATACAAAGGAGAAAGCAGAACAGAGTATCTAAGTGTAATACAAAAAAAAAACACCCACAAGGGCATTAACCTAAAAGTGATGAAAGTAGGTTTGTAAACATTTACTGATGAAACAGCAATTCAGCATGACACAGCATGTAAGCATCAACTAGAATAGGTGCAGAACAGAAAAGGGAAATTTAATGACACACACATTCTAGAAATAAATAATTAATAAATATGGAGCCAGGTGACATGAGCCAAAACACACAGTTAACAACAACCAGATCTTAACTGTTTTTCAGCACAGCCATCCCCGTCTTAATCTTTCAGAAGGTCGCACAGACAAACCAATCAGTAAAAACTGCAAGAAAATCTAGCCAAGCTAGAGTTTCCACTGTGTGATTCCCTAACCCCTTGTATTAGAGGCACATGGGATATATCCAAATGACCCCTTAAGGATATCAGATGTTTCAGCTATATGGCAGTCCCAAGGGTGCCAAAACTGTAGGTCCTACAAGAAAGCTAATTAAACTGGCGTAGCTAAAGCAAAGAAATAGCTACAACAGTGTCTACAGGGTAAACATTGGCACTGGCAGAAGAATTTGGATGTTCATTCCAAGGGAAATAAAAGCCAGTTTGTACATACTGGTTATCAATGTTTGGTACAGTACATAAAAAAACGTAGACCATACTCCTCAACTCGGTTTCTAGGTCTGTCTGTCCCTTATAAAACTGGTAAAAAGGTAGTGACTTGCACTTAATATATAATAATAGTAATTAGAGTTATGACTTCTTTTAGTTAAGAAAATGTATATTAATTCACATTTTCTTATTTTGTCAGTCTCAAGTTAATTGTTTACTGTTTAAGAAATCTGTTTGGCCTGGTGTTTTGTTCTATGTGAGAGATAGACACTCAAATTATTTATCTTGGCTACACATTTCACATGTTTTTTCATTGGTTAAACCGTCTCTTGACTTGAGTGGTACTTAAATACAGAGTGAAATTCTGGGCCTTTGTCTGAAAGATTTCAAGCTTGCATAAAGTAAAGCACTGCTGGTGTTTCCCTGCTGGGTAAGAAAGCAAACATATATCTATATATATATATATATATATATATATATATATATATATATACACGTGTGTGTGTGTCCATATGTATATATATATATATATATATATATATATATATATATATATATGTGTGTGTGTGTGTGTGTGTGTGTGTGTATATGTGTATGTGTGTGTATATATGTATATATATATATATATATATATATATATATATATATATATATATATATATATATATATATATATATATATATATATATATATATATATATATATATATATATATATATATATATAAATATATATATATATACACACACACATATATATATATATATATATATATATATATATATATATATATATATATATATATATATATATATACATACATATATATTATATATACCGTAAAACTCTAGTGCCAATCATGAGCGGACAGGTGATCCGCTGTGGTACAGCTGCTTTCTGTTTTACCTACTCATAGGTTCATCGCTTCATAGGTAGGTACTAGGCTATCGGCCCAAGGGTCTACGTAAGCCTAGCCAACAAGGTTCCCTGGCTTATACCACCCAAGAAAGTTATTTTCTTGTGCCACTGTCGAGCAGAGACACATAAGTGATCCCCGGGGTGTATTTCCTATTTCCCATCCACTCATCAAGATTTTTCTTGAAGAGTGCTAATGAAGAACTTTGCTTGACATAGATGGGTAGCCTGTTCCAGAGTATGGGAAGTCTCTAGGACAGGAATCTATCCCTCCAGCATGTCCTGGTTATTCTGGTGACAAGGTTTAGGTCCCTAGTGCGTGTAGCTCGGAGGGATTGGGATTTCTTTAGGCGTAGCATGTCCAACAGCTCTGGGTTTGACATAGCTTTATATGTTAGGCAGAGATCAGCTCAGAGTCGGTGATATGCTATGGAGTAAAGCTGGAGTTTTTGAGGCAGTCAGTGTAGGGCATTTGTTTGAGGCCAGTAATCCTCTTTGTGAGGTACTTCTGTGGCCTTTCTAGCTGCTACAGATGTCTTGTGAGGTACATTCCAAAAAGGGCATTGTACTCTATAATGGGTCTAATGAGTGTCGAGTAGAGAGGAACAATGACCTCTCTTTTCCTGGATGAGAACCCTTTTATGATGAGGTGTGCTACGTAGAAGGACTTCCTGACTACTGTGGCAATGTGACTATCAAAGGAGCGACTAATGTCCACCTGGGTCCCAAGGTCTCTTATCACGCATTTGGTGTTAAGTAGATTGCTGCCTATGTAGTAGCTCATGGGTACAGAGTTTTTACCAAAGGGGATGACACTGCACTTTTTGGCATTGAGCTTGAGGCCATGTCTCTGACACCAGGCATCTGTCTCAGCGAGGCCCTTCTGTAGGATGTCCACATCATTTGGGGAGTTAACTATGGCTCCTAGTTTGCAGTCATCTGCAAACTTCGTTAGCCAGAGGCATTCTGTTTTAGCCTGTACTTCAGAGAAGTAGATACCAAACAGGAGAGGTCCCAGGATGGAACCCTGTGGTACATTACTTGTCACTGCTTTGAGGTCAGATTTGGAGTCTGCAGCTTTTACAGTGTGGGTTCTGTCAGTGAGCCGGTTGGCAACCCATCTTGTGACATAGGGATTTATACCTAGTTTAGTGAGTTTAGCTAAAATTCCAGAATGGGGGATGATGTCGAAAGCCTTGGCAAGGTCAAAATAGGCTGTGTGAACCACCTTACCCTCATCTACGGCTTTGGTGACTGCCTCAAAGAAGTCGATCAGGTTCAGGAGGCATGATCTGCCTTTCACAAACCCAAACTGGGTGGGTCCAGAGTTTGTTTTATTTTTTTAAGAAATCTGCTTGGCCATCATGTGAGAGATGGACACTTAAATTATCTCCCACTGTTCACAGCTGCTTGAAGATCTACCAGTTTGTGCAGAGGGCAGTACCACTGTCTCTTTGAACAGCTACATATGTTTCCTATGGGTGAATGTTTTCAGATATAGAATTGCAAGATGCTGGTGTAATTTTATCTACTTAGGTAATTGATTGAAGTTACTGGTTTGTTTATTATAGCAAAATAGCAGTTAAAATGATGTGCTTGGTTATAACTTAACATGTTCTCCAAACATGTTTCAAATACCTTGTGGTATCTATTTCTGTTAACCAAGTCATTTTCTTCCCACCAGTTTTAGCATGATTCTTTTTAATTTGTGACACTGGAAACAAATGTTGCAATTGCATTGTTTGTTATATTAGTAGTGCCTGTACTTACAACTAAATTGGAGGCTTCAATGTTTGAAGAAAGAGTTATTATGTGACATCTGTTAGCAAGTAACTGAATTGATAAGAAATGCAGAGAAGTAAGCACACAAACCTTATGCTCCCACAGTGAAAAAGTAAATATATACCAAGTAAATGGTGTTGCTTGATATTAATTAAAGATGAATAAATACCTGATGAGTTTATATAGGGCTAGAAGGTACTACGTGGACTTAGAATAGGATTCACTGTTCTGTTAATACTTTATTGTAAATATTTTATGTGCAGGTAACAATGTCCTTTGACAAGAATACATAGTGACCCTGACTGTGGACAACACTATTCAGTAAGGCTGACTAACTCTCTAAGAAGTAGACCGACCTTCATCTGAAAGTAAAGATGCCAAAATCTGACAGAAAGAGGAAACAGACCACAAAAGAGCTAGCATATATTGCTACAAAGTTCCTACGAAAGCTAAGTTATTAGTTTGGTTTGGTTCCAAGACAACAAACACAGCATGTCATCCCAACAGTTATAGCTCTGAAAACATCACAGATACTCCAGGCCCTTCCATTACATTGCAAGCATCCAGAACATCATAAAAGAGACCAGTTTTGCATTTGAAATCACTTCTAAAAATATTACTGTAAACATCCCTGCCTAAAGTAACAAAGTAATAGAGGACTTTCAGAAGATGACATTAGATTTGGATTTTGCCTACCACAACAACCCTGACAACAGTGATGGTGCCAGCTGTACTTCAAGCTTAGATTGTGATGCTTCCACCATGACTGTTAGCTACAGTCACTTTCCAGAAGTGCCATCTACTTTGGAAGATGGAGAATACCGGCAAGGTGAAATTTCTTCATCCCTGGACAAAGGCTGTGATGAAAAAAATGCAAGAAGAGATCTGCTTCTTAAAATGATCCTTCTTTAAGTACTTATCATGCAGCTGAGAAAATGTCACTTTCTCCATTTGAACCAACATGTATGACTACTGATCCTTCCCGTTTTCTAGTATGCAATTCAGTTTGTTGCAGCAATATTGATGAGATTTTCCAACCAGGAAATGTAAAAGAAACCTGTATTAAGAAAACTGCTGTGAGAAGTAAATCAAAAACTGAATGCAGAAGTTGTCAACCACGATGGTTTTCATCTTTCTCTTGGTTAACCTACTGCCAGTCCAAAGGATGTGTATATTGTTATTACTGCTGTGGTGCAGTGACAACAAAACTCTTTACATCTCGTCACTGTGTTGAGCCTATATTCTGTTTGACTGGATTCAGTAACTGGAAGAAAGCAATCAAAAAATTTAACAAACATCAACTGACCTCATTCCACCATGAAGCTGTTGAGAAATACAGCGCTTTCAAAATCACTAAAATGAACATTGCTACTCAACTTAGCCAGCAACAATCCTAGGTACAACTGAAGAACCATACACTCTTCCAAAAGCAGGTGACAGCAATAGAATTTTTAGTAAGACAAAGACTAGCTATTCGTGGAAAAGAAGAATAGGAAAGCAACTTGAGGCAACTGATGCTGACAAGGGCAGAAGACATATCATAGCTGCTGAAGTGGGTGCAGGAGGGAACATATCAGAGTTCTGATGCTGAGAATGAAATTATGGAGATCATGGCTCATCAGTTTTTATGGAATTTATTACATGAGATAAGGTGCAAATCTAAGCTTTATTCCATGATAGCACATGAATCTTGGGACATACGTCAGTATGAGCAGATGACTGTATGTGTCCAGTGGGTGTGACTTCCACAGTTCACTATACAGGAATAAAGCCAGAAACACCTGTACTTTTAAAGGTTAAACTGTCCCCTTGTGCTGTGCTGATGAGGCTATAAGAAGGGTGGAACATGCATGGCCACAGCTAGTGGGGTTTGGCTTTATTGCCCTAAATTTGTCCATAACAGACTTAAAAAGAAAAAAAAATCAGGGGCATTCAGAACTGCCATATCGCTGTACACCTGATGTCCTTAAGGAGTCATTTTCATATATCCCATGTGCCTCTAACACAAGAGGTTTAAGAAATCACACGGTGGAAACTCTAGCTTGGCTAGATTTCTCTTGTAGTTTTTACTAATCTTTCAGAAGGGGAATAGTACTTATGTCAGAAGAGTCCACCAAAGGCTGAAGGCAAGAAGTCCTCATTTTCCAGTAAACTCTCCAAAAAACTGTAACGTGAACTAGTTTCAGCTAACCCTTGAAAAGCATTACACTTCTTTCTGTAACCATTAATCAAAAAGTACAAAAAATGTGGAAAAATCCTCAAAAGCATCTTAATACATTAAAATAATGTTGGACCTAATGATTCAAGAACAAAATGACTTAATAAAAATAAATAAATCAGTAGTATTACCCTAAATAAGTGTAGAACCATCACCGAATTCCTAAACTAAAAAGAACCAGTTCTTATCTAAGTTTGATTAATGCCACTAGTGAACAGTGGCTTTAGGAATGTAAACTATATTTAAAGATAAAATTAGGCTTGGAAGATAAATTCAACAAAACAAGTGTTCAAGTAATTTATAGGTGTTGATGGCATTAACACAAGCTGAAACATTACCCAAGAGGTCTTATGCAATTTTAAACAAAATAATATTAAAAGTTAATTTAATTACAATAACAAGCATTTCAGTAATCATAAAATAAAATAATAGGGATACTATGTATTTCACTGAATAACATAATAAAATGTTCTCTGTAAACTTTAGAAACATTTGGAGAACATCAAGTAGAGTAGACATGTTTTAATAGAAAAAGCAAAATCAACAGAAGAGCAGTGACGCATTTCAGTAAGCATAATAGTATAAAACAAATTGGGTTTATTATGGTTGGCGCAATTTAAATACCAATTCCACGTTCATAAAAAGACTGGACTCATGATAAATTCAGTAGCTACTGTGACAATGTCAGTTATTGTCTGTATGCCAGAAGAGGTAGGGCAGTGGATGTGTAACATATGCCAGCACAGCTAGCTGGAATTTAGTAAAGGATTATATGTTATTTGAATATCAAACTTATTTGTACAGATGATTGTGTTGAAAATGGATTTGTAAAGTTGCTTGTGTTAAAAATGTACCAACAGTGGGTCCTGGCTGTATTGTAACTGAATTAACTATATATATATATATATATATATATATATATATATATATATATATATATATATATACATATATATATATATATATATGTTAACACATGATACTTCAAGAGGAGGTTAAGCTCATCCAGCTAACTTTGGAAAATAGTAAGAAATTAACTTACTGGGCCTAGGCCATAAAGATGTTATCTCACAATTTTGAATGAAGCCAGAGATGCAATGTCTGTACGAAGCATGGTTTGTTAGTCTCTGTAAGAGGATAGAAGTTTGTAATTGTTTTATGACTTCCAGAAGTTGCACCAGATCTGAGCAATGCTCTTGTGTGTGTATTGTTGAAATGTAGGCGCCAAGTCCTGACAGTGTCTAGCAATGGGGGATTGCATGGGAACCAGAAGTCAGATGACCTGATGTATGTGATACCATTCTGTACAGAAATAATGTTTTAATATTAGGTTTGACAGAAGTTTCAGGGCAGTCTGTTTCTTAGAACCTGACATAGAAGGATCCCTCATCTTCTTCATCTTGCTTTGCTCTAATTAGGTAATTAGGAACAGTAGTTCTCTATATCAGTCAGGAAAATATAGTGAGAATAGTTCAAATATTGTTATTTCTGTAAATGTGTGAATCTTTCCAGCTGTGTTATTTTTAATATTTCCTGTGGCTGAAACTTTGGTGTTTACTGCAAATAGATATTTCATATTTTCATGTTCTTTTATTATTTATTATTAAATATATTTAAACTTGTCATTGTGTCTGGTCCTTTAGAGAGTATTTTAACCTTTGAGAGTACTTATATCTATTGATGACACTGTGGCTACTCCTGAAGCCTGGCTGTTTGGTCAACATTACCATTTGTATTGTTATTAATTTCACTCAGTATAATTGGGTACCCTTGCAAGAGCCTTAGGTAGCTGGCTTTGTAGTGTCTAGTGGCACTGATAGCTTACCTTTTAGTCTGGGCAGAAGGGGGCACAGCGGGTAAATCTGTGCTTGCCTTTTCCAGGTGTGTGTGTGTGTGTGTGTGTGTGTGTGTGTGTGTGTGTGTGTGTGTGTGTGTGTGTGTGTGTGTGTGTGTTTGTGTGTGAAAATCAAATCTCACAGTGTATGTGCATCAACTACTTGGAGCAGAGATACCTGGCTTGGACACTCAGCTGAGGACTTAACTCTATAGCTGTGCTAGTGGGAAGCCTTACTGGGGCCCTGGATGGAGACATATATAAAGAAATTCACATCGCAGGCTGACTGTGTTCCCTGTTTGCTCTTAAGGGAAATTATGCTTGATACAGAGAGGTCTGCATCTGGAAATACTGAGTGTATCCATTCATATTCCAAGTGAACATCCTTCTCCAGTATCAGTGGTGAGGATTCAGGCTCTTTGATTACTAGCCCAGAGTGGGGTCATCAAAACTACATTTGACATACAAGTACTTACAAACAGAAAGTCATGAGAATGGTAAAGTCTTTTCCAATATATTAATGTCCAGGTATTCTGAAGGCTAAATCACAGTGGCCATTCACTTATTGTCCAATGTTTTTGAAATCCTGTTTATGACCAGTGAACAACCAAATCCTAGGCCAGTATTCAATAAGCATAAGGTGAATAACTAATCTTGAACAGGATACCAGGGCATCACAACCTCTCTCCAGCACACTTACAAACACACATTGGCATATGGACAATTTAAATGTCTACCAGTTTACTTAATGGCATGTCTTTGAGAAGTAGGTGGAAACCAGAGCACTCAGAAAGACATCACTTTGACCAGGGAAGACATACAAACTCTTCACAGAAAGCACCCCCCATGGAACTGTGCCAGAGAACCACAAGCTGTGAGGCAGCAACACTAACTGCCATACCACGTTCCTCCCTTTACTCTGTCAGCATTCATAAAATAATGGGTTTTGTAAATGTTTAAATGAATGTGCCATGGAAAGAGATTAGATTTCTCATATATAAAGCTGATGCCAGTAATAATAGCTGGCTAGATGAGTCACATCAAATAAATTCAGACCAAAGGACTGGATACTAAAACCTGTGCAGGTGTTAATGGGCAGACAGAACAAGGCTGTGTCAAATTTTCAGAAGTAGCACATTTTTATCACTGACACCAGTAACAAATGGAGTATAACTATTACCAGGCTTACTCACTCAGATTCCTCCAGCATACATAAACAACAAGAAAGTCCCAAAAAAGCCAGGCAATATTTAAGGGACTTGTAATCGTAGCTCTGTATTTAAATCCAAGCAGGAAAAAAAACACATGCACACGAGAATGCTGAAGATTCTTGGAGACTTTGGTCATGGTAGGGTCCAATCATTCTGAAGGCTGAGTCATGTCTGTAAAGAAGAACATGTTCTTTTACATTTTGCAGTAAAAGTGCTAAGGAAGGAGGCTGGGTTCAACTTCTTCAATTTATTAGATGGGCGTCAGTAATGTAGTCCTTTAGGTGACTTACATTAAGCTGATTCAAAACAGAAGATCTAATAGTGAAAGCTATACCAGAGTAGGATAATAAGGTAGAACAGGCCTAAGTCCAGTTTTCAAATGTAACCTGAACTTAACCTTAGCTATTTTACTTTTCAGTTCCCTAACTCACTTAGCTTTTCTTGGTATGTAGGCATTTAATGGGGTCTACAAGATGTGTGATTCTTGACTTGTTATGAAAAGCTTAATCTTCACTCCCCCCCCCCTCTCTCTCAGTAACATTAGCACAGGGTGGGAACTAATACATTAACTCCAGATACTCAACCACCTAGGGTCATTTCCATATAACTGCTGCAATAGCTACAGCCACTACCTTTTTAATAAACTGTATATTCCAAGAACAAACAACTCTACCCAACCATGCTATTCTTACAAATTATCTTTTTCTCCATGATTTTTATCATAAACTACCTAACATGACAATACTTAACAACACACCCAATCCCCATTTCAGTTAAAAAGAAATGTAATCAACAATTCATTGTATCTCCCACTACAAACCTGCTCATATCATCATCTTAAAGCATTCCTTTGAAAACCTACACCTGATTACTCTCAGAGTCAAAATTCATCATTTAAGGAAACAAACACCAAAACTGTCCCTATACCAAAATAAGTCATCTCACCTTTTCTATACACTACATCGTTGGAGATGTCCTCCTCGCAGAAACAATGCACACTCTTACACATTAAAAATATGAATACAATTCCATCCACTATGGAATAAGATTATCCTACTACTATGTATATCAGCTGGTAATAAACTCAATGTGGGTCCTCCTCACCCAACAGGTCATATCTCGCCATTCCTCTAATAACTTATAATTCCTGAAATCCTCACCTTACTCTAACAGGCAATCTTAAAACTTCTCCATATTTTTTTTAAATACAGCCTTCCAAAAATTGCTAGCATCAACATCAAATAGTTTTCTAGACTCTTTGATCACATTTAAAAAATAGGATATTATGGCCATCTATGAAAGCTGGTTTAAATATTCTTGTTCTTACCTATTAAGCAATAAACACTTGTTTCTTAAAAAAGATCTTATCAACAGAAGTTGTGCGGTACTATTTTGATAATGACACCTTTTCAAATTGAGGTGACATGGCAACTCTATTTGAGTGATTATATCAAACTACATATCTGTTCTGATTACATTCCCTTTCTTGCTATACTTTTCCTGTTCTCTTTCATTGGGCTATTAAACATAGCTGCAGTCTTTTGGGAACCCACAGATTAAATTAATTATTTCTTTTTCACCAACAACCTACTCCTTCTGTTCCTGTACATGATTGTCTCAGTTTGCTGCATCATCTACTGGGCAAAATTACATGTGATGTTTTTTCCTTGCTAATTAATATCCTGGAAAGCTGCTTCTCTGTTTCTGTTCCTGCTAATTCCATCAGTGACTACTATCCTTTGATCTCATATGGCCCATCAAAAGGCAAAAATCCAAACAAGTACTTGCTAAAGGTGCACCTTCTTCATATTCTAAAGAAATTATGTTATTCTTAACACTACCCTCTTTGGACTGGAGTGGTATCTATAAATGTCTTTAACTCTTCATTTCAATAGACATCCAAAATAATGTGTCCTGATTGGTAAAAAAGGAGAATGTATTAGATGTCACAGGTTTTCAATTATCGTAAAATTAAAAACTAGAGATAGAGTTTGGTCTCTCAGGAAGGCCACCAGCTCATTAGAATACGACAAGTTTTTTTCGAACCTGATACACTTGACCAGAATCACGGTGAAGACAACCAAATTGAATTTATTAAAAAACAAACAAATGTTGTTATTCATTTAAACACCAACTCTAGTGGACAGAAGGTAGGAGTATATTAGGTGGAACTAATAAAAAATCTCCATCCCATTATCAGAGCTTGATTACATCCCCTTAAATCTACAGTAGTTGCTAACTTTCTTAAAGATGTCTTCAGCAACTCAGTGTTATTAGTGAAACCTATCTCCCATTAAATTGCCTTAAGATTATTTAATAAAAGTGTTGCCACAGTTATTCTCTAAACTCAATATCAGAGGGTTTTATGCTACAGGAGATCTTCCACAGTCATTCCTTAAAATAATTGCCCTGTATGTCTTATTGATAAGCTCTCATTACATACATTTTGTATAATTTCTCAATCTTTCTCTCTCTCTCTCTCTCTCTCTCTCTCTCTCTCTCTCTCTCTCACACACACACACACACACTTGTGGTATTATATTTCACTCTGACACAACATCTTAATAATCACACTACCAAAAATAGGTAAAATATTCTGTCTTTCTAACTGCAAAGTTGCTAGCTGTAGCATTTGAGAACCTAGTGCAGTTTGTTAACACACTACCCAGTCTTGTCATTCTCACCTTGACTTCCATAATGGTATCAGGATAAGGCCTTACAAACTGCTGCACTTTTCACTGATTTGAAAAAAAAAGCTTTTGACATACTGTATCACTCTTTTCTACTGATTAGACCTTTTCAAACTGGATTTTATAATAAGCTCCTGAATTAGTTTAAAGTTATTTTACCTCAAGAACTAGCAGACCTCTCTGATAATTCCTTGTCTGAAAAGTCATTGTCTAGTTCCTTGTTTAAAATCACATTATTTTAGATGTTTGTGGTCTACAAGATGTCCTTTATGAAAATAATCTGCTGTTTCACAATAAAGGCAAAACAGCCATCTCTCCTCAAAGCTTCCTATAAAATGAGATTAGCAAAGTTTGTACTCTAATAAAACTTATTAACATTAATAAAACATGTTCAGTGCTCTTTGGGTACCCAGCAACTTGGAAATGTCACTGAACTTATACTTCAAGATCTTTTAACTTGTCTCATCCCTTGTACTTTATCCTCTGGTTATCCTGGAATTTGGCTTAATCATTTACTGTAAACTGACTTAACTGATAAAACAGTAGAACATCTTTTAAAACAACTGAAATAAATTATAAGCTCACAAAAATCCTTACTCTTAAATCATGATTGGCTATTAGTAGGAATATTTTAATTCCTAGATCAGAAATACAAGTATTTACTAAAAAAATACAGAAAAGAAAAAATTATACCATTGCAGTCAACCTAAATAGTTTAAAAGTCTTTCTTTATTTCAAACAAATAGCACCTTGGTATTATGCATTCAGTGTTTAAGTTGAAAGTAATTGTAGTTATTGGTGAAAACCCAGTTCTGGATAAAACTTAAATTTTATGTCCATTTTCACAGAGAATATGATCAAATCTGCTTTAAATATTGTTAAAAAGAACAGTGGTGCTAGCTCTGACTCTGTACCAGGTTGTTTCATGTATAACTTTTCTGGCCAACTAATGTGTCCTTTAACCTTATTATGTAATGTGTTGGTAATCACCAATACTGTTCCTGATTTCTGGAGGCTGGAAATATTGTTCTGATACATAAGAGTGGATCTTTTGATAATACTATTATCGTCCAATAAGTCTAAGCCTTGAGAGGTATTTGCTGTCACTTATAAACATCCATGAAAATCTACTACTACTCGCTGATCTTAAAACAACATGGTTTTATGAGGAAAAGATCTACTTTTTCTAAAGTGAATGGATTTTATGAAACAGTTAGTGAAGCCTTAGATAATGCTCTTATTATGGGGTTGGTATACTTAGTTCTATTGAAGGCTTTTGATAGTGTCTCTCATGCAACGATAATTAATTTCCTGGAAAAGTATAATATAAATCCTTATATTATAGAATGAGCTTGCCATAGGCTGAGACACAGATGTCAACCTCTTAAAGTTCAGGGTCACTTTTCAAATTGATTAGAATTGCTGCTGGTGTTCCTCAGGGATTCATTTTAGGCCCCATATTGTTTAACTTTGTGTTTTCATTTTGCTTATTAAAATGCTTTTTGGCAGTCTAAATATGCTGATGACATTAAAATTGGAGCATTTTTAACATCATTATCAGATTATTTAGATTTGAATTCAGAAAAGAAACCAGTTGGCATAATTGTTAAGGTCTTCACCTCTCATGCATGAGGTACACAGTTTGATCCTGACCTCTGTCCAATGCCTGTGTTGAATCTGTATGTTCTCCCTGTGTCTCTGTGGGCTTACTCTCACCTCCCAAAAATATGATGATTGTTTCCTCCTCAAACTCACCCAAGAATGGAGCTGTGGGCTGCCAGTGTTTGGTTGCTCAGTCTGGATTACCTGGGAAAGCTCTGTTGAATGAAAGTTGAAAGTAAATCAACCTGCTAAACATGAACAAAGAATTGCTACATTCAGTGCAGGTTCACTGACAGGATGCAGCTTGGAAGTGGGTGATATGATGGTAAAAGGAGGAGGCTGGACATCCTATGTATCCAGGAGACAAGATAGAAGTGCAGTGAAACAAAGCCACTTGATTTGGGATCCAATTCTACTACTCAGGAGGAGGATAGGCAAGAAATGGTGTGCAGATTATGGTGTGGGAGAGGCTTCAGAAGGCAGTGAGGGATGTCCTCAAAAATAGTGACAGATTCATGTCAATCAGAGTCCAATGTAAGGATAGGCCACTATTCATAATCTCAGCCTATGCTCCATAGCAGGGTTTTGACAGTGAGGAAAAGAATATATTCAGATAGTAGGACCTGCTAGATAAAGCAGTATGACACAAATAGGTGTTGATAATGGGTGACCTGAATGCAGACAGAAAACGATATGAAGACTGCCTGGGTTCACATGGGTGGGGCAACAGTAATAAGAAGGAGTGGTCATTCTTGACTTCTGTCTGGAAAATGGCTAGATGGTGGCCAATTCATGGCCCAGCAAGAGAGACAATCACAAGATCACATACATGAGTGGTCAACATGCAACTCGGGTAGACTTCCTCATAGTAAGGAAAGGGTAATGTGGTAGAATCAGTGATTGCAAAGTCATTCCCAGTGAAACAGTCAGCACTACCAGGATATAACTCCTACCATACGTTTAGGTCCCAAAACCAGGATCGGAACACAAAAGGAGGGGGTGTGTCCATATTCATCAAGAACACCCACACCTCCAGGCTAGTAGCACAGCACGTGGAATCTGAGACCATCCAAGTGCAATTGACAGCGGGTAAATTGACTGTTAAATTTATAGCTTGCTACAGATCTCCCACCTTGTCTCAGGACCCTCACGCAGCATTCCTGAGAACATTAGAAAGTATGAAGATTCTACCCAACACCATGCTACTGGGTGACTTCAACTATCCAAACATTGACTGGGAAAACTACTCAAGCTCAAACGCCCTAGCCCAATGCTTCCTTGAGTTTATAAACTCAAATGCCCTGGAACAGCTGGTCACCACTCCCACAAGAGGTGACAACATACTGGACCTGGTCATCACCAACATGGGGAACCTATGTTCCACACCTGAGGTAAACTCGTCATTGGTAAGATCAGATCACAAACTAATCACACTGGACATCTACATCCCGACCCCCCCCCACACACATACAGTCAAGGAAATCAAGGTAAAAAACTTCTCTAAAGCCAACTTCACACTCCTCAAGACCGAGGTGGGAAGTTTCAAAGCTCCCAATCAAATGGAAAATAATGACCCATTGGCAGAATCCTTTACAAGCGTATTCTATGAACACCTTCATGAATGCATGGACCGAGCCATCCCAAGTAAAACCAAGACCAACTCCTCAAAAAAGAGGAAGCCAGTCTGGTGGACCCCAGCCATAAATAAACTTTACAACAGAAGGAGGAAACTCCTGCAAGATAGAACAAAATCCCAAAATAAGCAGGCATCTCTGATTAACAATTAGTAAAAAACTGCGCTCCCTCATTAAATCATCCAAGGCCAACTTCGAAAGAAAAATAGCCAATGACTCTAAGGATAACCACAAGGCCTTCTTTAACTATGTCAAGAGTCTAGGGGCAAACTCTCAGATATGCTCCGAGCTAGTGCATAATGGCCATAAATATACTGAACCAACTGACATTGCCAAAATCCTGGCTGACAAGTTCAGTGCAAACTTCACCCCCCCCCTCTCCACCAAAGGGGCTAGCACCCATCCCAGTAGAATGTGGCGTTCCAGATATCTCAGACACACAAGTAAAGACAGCCCTTGCAAAGGCCAAAAACACAGCATCAATGGGACCAGATGGTATCCAAGGTTGTGTCTTACATGAGCTTCAAAATGAACTAACCCCCCATCTCAAAACACTATTCAAACTCAGCCTCTCTACAGGCTATGTACCCAAAGAATGGCATACAGCAACAGTCGTACCACTCCACAAAGGTGGTGCCACAACTGACCCTGGGAACTATCGCCCTATAAGCTTGACTAGCTTGGTCTGCAAAGCCATGGAATGCATTGTCATGGAGCTCATTAACAGGAACATTGGGAACTTCCAGACACTGGACCCCACCCAGTTCAGCTTTGTTAAAGGCAGATCTTGCCTCCTGAACTTGGTTGACTTCTTTGAAATAGTCACCAAGGCCATAGATAAAAGGAAGGTGGTCATTACAGCATATCTGGACCTCGCTAAGGCGTTTGACACCATCCCACACTCAGGAATCATAGACAAACTCACCAGCTTAAATATCAACCCCCATGTCACGAGATGGGTTGCCAATTGGCTCTCAGACAGAACCCACATGGTAAGAGTGGCAGGCGCCATGTCTGACTCTAAACCAGTCACAAGCGGAGTCCCACAGGGGTCAGTCCTGGGACCCCTCCTGTTCGGTATATATTTCTCTGAAGTACAGGCAAATGCGGAGGGACTGAGGCTAACCAAGTTCGCAGATGACTGTAATTTGGATGCAATAATTGACTCTCTGGCTGACACAGACATCCTGCAAAAGGGTCTCTCAGAGACAAACACCTGGTGTCAAAGTCACGGCTTAAAGCTAAATGAAAAAAATTGCATAGTAATCCCATTTGGGAAAAACAAAGTACCTACAAACTACCACATAGATGGGAAACCACTAAGTACAGAAGAAGTAATTAGGGACCTGGATACCCAAGTAGATAGCATGCTCTCCTTTGAGAACCACATAGCCAAAACGGTCAGGAAATCCTTCTATGTGGCACACCTGATCACAAAGGGTTTCTCATCCAGATCCAAGGAGGTGATTGTGCCCCTTTACTCCTCATTCATTAGGCCGATAATAGAGTACAATGCCCCATTTGGGATGTACCTCACTAGACACCTGCAACAACTAGAAAGACCACAGAGGTACCTCACTAAGAGGATTAAGGGCCTTAAACAATTACCCTATGAAGCACGACTAAAAAAGCTCCAGCTCTTCTCAGTCGCTTACCATCTGCTCAGAGGTGACCTATGCCTGACCTATAGGGCCATGTCAAACCCTGAACTAATGGACATACTTCACCTCAAAAAAACGAGATCCCTCAGAACCACTCATTCTAGCGACTTGAACCTATGCACAATAAACAGGACATACTGGAGGGATAGATTCCTATCCCAGTGACTCCCCTCACTCTGGAATAGAATCCCAATCCATATTCGACAGAGCTTCTGTCTGACCCTCTTCAAGAGAAATCTTGATGAGTGGATGGGTAATCGTAAGTTCTACCCTGGGATCACTTCAGGAGCCCTGTTAGACAGAGGCCCAGATTACTAATCTAATGGGGAGGTGAAAGCCATCACTCTGTGGCTAGGCTTATAAATGCCCCTGGGCAGATAGCCTAGTACTTACCTATGAACCTATGAACCTATAAAGCATTTTTTGCCACAATCAGCTGCAAGCAGTGGTCAGAGAAAGCTCTAAAAGCAGCGAGACCCACCTCAGGAAGAAGATAAAATAGTTAGAGATGAAGAAGAATGGCAGCATATGTGAGGACTCTAGAACAAATATGCAGCCTTGCCAGGTATGGAAATAAGGTACATAAGGAAAAGCTGGTGGTAGAATACAGAAGTCCAGGCAGTCATCAAAAGAAAAAAGGAGTGCAATAAAAAGTTCGAGACAGAAAAGACAGACCAGGCTATGAAAGAATATTGGTTGGCTAACAAAGAGGCTAAGAGAGGAGTTGCAATAGCAAAGAACAAGTCATCAGAGGCATTCTGCCAGCTTCTGGAAAGTGACATGGTAGATGGCTCAAAGAAACTCTATTAGACCAAACTTAGAAGCATCAGAGGAAAGAGTAACTGGTTTGTGAACATCATAGTAGCTGAGAGTTGGTGGACTAGTAATTTTCTGTTTCAGGACATCAAATATTTGTTGATGCTGTTCTGACCATGACCAAATTACATCTTTGTGTGTCAGATCTCTTAGCGGTGCTGGAAGTTGGCTTAAATCTGGAATTAACTTGCCTAGATAGTTGACCATACCAAGAAACCATTGTAGGACTTGAACATTATCTGGAGCTGGCATCTCAAGAATTGCTGTTTGCTTGGAAGGATCTGGTCGTAAGCCTGAACTGGTAAACAAGTGACCAACGTAAGTAACTTCTCGTAGCCGGAATTTGCCCTTCTGAGGATTCAGCTTAAGACTCACTTGACATGCTCTTTCCATAACTCTCTTGAGGTTTCTATCATGTTCGACTTCACCATTGCCTCCTACTAGAATATCAACTACTATAATAGCACAAGAATAGCCTGAAAAAAAGTTGTTCCATCGTGCATTGAAAGACTTCACTAGCAGAATTTATTCCAAATGTCATTCTCAGAAATCTGTATCTTCCAAATGGTGTACCGAATGTGGTTAATGATGAAGATTTTCCGTCAAGCAAAATTTGCCAAAATGAACTCTTTGCATCTAAGACAGAAAAAACTGTGGCATTTGGCAAGAGTGCAGCAACCTCTTCAACTGTGTATATTGGAAGAAGAGGCCTTTTTAATACTTTGTTCAGATCTCTTGGATCAATACATATTCTGATATCATCTGCGCTTTTCTTATGAGCTACTACCATGGAGGATACCCATTCAGCAGGTTCTTCTACTGGACAATTACTGCTAACTGCACCATTTTGTCTAACTCAGCTTTGACTCTGTTCTGCATAGCTACTGGAACTTTCCATGCTGGTCTGATAACTGAGTTGACCTTTGGGTCTAACTTCATAGAGTACACAACTGCTAGTTTGCCTAGTTTGTCTGCAAAAATATCAGCATAGTTAAAAAAAATAGTTTGAGTGAAATTTGAGCTGTTGTCATGCAGGCCTCATGGTGGGCCTCTTTATTAAATGAAAGCAGTCTCATTTTAAAACTGTCTCTGAGGCCTATTAATAACTGGACGTGTCTCTTAACTATGTAAAACTGCAAGTCATAGCTGTTCCCAGCAGAATAACATGAAAGCACTACTGAGCCTTCAGTTTGAATCTCTTCACCATAAGCAACAAGTTTCACACACTTTGTCAAATCAGGTTCTTCTGTAACTTTTACTCTAGCAAATGTTTCTGCTGACAAAACATTGCACTTTGAGCCAGTATCTACTTTGAACTCTACGGGACTTCCATTAATCCAAACAGTACAAAAGATTTTGTTCTTTGCCCACAAATCTACTGCATTGACTGTTTCACCAAGCACAGACACACCATCAACATAACAAGTAGGGTCACAGCTTTCTAACTGATCAACTAGCCTCTTGGAATTCCCTCTTTTAATAAAAGAAAGTGCCTTATTTGATTTACAAAACCTTTTGAAATGATTCCACTTATTGCAAGAATGACACCACTGACCAAAAGCCAAGCACTTTTCTCATTTGGGTACATGATTACCATCACAATTATAACAGTTGACAATTAAGTTTGCTATGGGTTTTGCTGAGTCACCCCTGTGCTTTGCTGCATGCACCTTAGGCCTTACTGACATAGCTTTGGGTTTTACTGAAGTGGCCCCGCCCTTAGGCATGTATCTCTTAACCTCATGCTGCATGCTATCTACATGACCTGCAGAAGGTACTGGAAGGCTTGCTTTCTCATTTGTAAGCATATTTATGTGCCTTTCTGTAAGCTTGCATATATTACAAATCTCAATGACCTTATTTAACATCAGATCACCATCTCAAAGCCAAATCTTTCTCACTATGTCATTGTTAATACAACACACAAGCCTGTCTTTTATCAACTCATCTCTCAAATTACCAAATTTGCACATTTTAGCCTTATTTCTCAAGTCAGTTATATATGCTGCAAAAGTTTTACCAGGTTTTTGACCCCTTATGTAAAATAAGTGCCTTTGTATTGTAATATTAATTTGAGGGTTACACATTTCGCTAAATTTATATTTTAAGCACTCAGTGTCTTCCTGCATTTCAGCAGGTACCACAATACATCAGTCTTCCCCCTCCCCTGCAAACACAGCAAGTGCATACACAAATGAATGCTCTATTTTTATGGCCTCTGAACTAGCTAAATTAAGCAGAATGAATGCTTTTGTACATGCATCTTTGCCAGAAAAAGCAGTCTGTATGCAAATATCATATTCCTGCTCAAACACTTTCCAGTTTTCTGCAACATTGTTATCAATCTCAAGCAGTGCAGGTCTGCGAAACCCTTCTGCCATACCCACAAATTATAGTAAAACACAATGCAATCTTGGCCCTTGTAATTGTGTATGAACATTCACACATACACAGGTACTTGTAATAATATTCAAATGTACAATAAGCTCTTCAAAAGACTATACTCTGTGAAATATTCTTTAAAATAACTGTACTTTGCGAAATAACTGCACCATAATACTGCACACACTTGCAAACACTTTGTACACTTTGGATATTTCAAATAGCTTTAGTTAATGTGAAAAAGTAGCACATAATGAAAAAATACAGTTGTTTCCCCTTTTCTGCATATTTTATGTGATTCGGATATTGTTTCAAATGGTTACATAATTATTTTGAATATTTCTATCAATATGTTGCAGTTTTGGACATTTTGTTTAATAAGAAATTCATTCTGAGCATTCTGAGTGCTTTGTTTTATATTTGTAGAAAAATAAATCTTTTAAGCGAGTTTTAGTACCTGGAGTTTATTTCTGACCTGTTTTGTGAGTCATTTGAGTAGTAGGGATGATCCACTCCTACATATTCCTCCAACTTTAACTGGTTGCCTCATGGCTGTAACTCTGGATCCCAGTCTGACACCATGTCACTCATCTTAAGTGCATTAAGAATATTACAAGGCTTGGGTATTCGTTTAAGTAGTTTATTGCATACAAACACATCAGGATGGATGGCAGGAACATTGAACTTAAATGAACTAACTTGCTGACTACATGCATGCATGCTCTCACTCTGATTGCTCACTCAAAATGGCACTCTTGCTTGCACGTGCTCAGTGCTTACATGCATGTGCCACTGAGTGGAATGCTTCTGTGACGTCCGTGCCCTGGCCAAGCAATCAAGGAGCCTCAATCCTCACTACTAAAATCAGTGAGGGGTGTCTCATATATGAAGAAAGGATAACAAATACAGCAGAGAGAGATCACAGTCAGTCCGGGGCTGGTCGCTTCCTTGCTCTACTGGTCCCCAATAAGACTCCTCACTAGCACAGCTATAGTGTCCAAATCTCAGCCTAGCTGGGCAAGCTAAAACCTCCAGCACCCTCTCTGTCCAACCAGTGCTTCATGTCCCTGCCCAAGTAGCTGACACACACACACACACACACACACACACACACACACACACACACACACACACACACACACTTTGAGATAAGAGTTTATACAACCACACAGACACTCCTGGGAAAGGCTGGCACAGGTTCTCCAGCTGTGTCCCTATTACCCAGACTATACAGTAGTACTGCCTGCCACCACCCAGCTAATATTTATCAGCTACTCAAATGCCCTTGAAAGGGTGTTCAATTATTACTGTGCAATATTAATATCCAATTGGTAGTGTAACTAAACAGTCAAGGCTTATTGGAGTGACTTGGTGCAGTAATCACTATAAATATGCAATGTACTCTAGAGCTTAACTTATCTCTACACAAAACAGCCACAGTTGAAAGGTTTTAAAATATTTAATAATAAATAATAAAAACACAAGACAATACTTCTTACTACACAGTGCTAGTCAAGAGTTCAGAGATCACAGATAAATATTAAAATAATTCAGTAGTACAGTTCTGACATCACAGAAAAACACTTAGTCTAATCTTTCTAGTTCCTAGCTATTTCTAAAAGAAAACACAAGTCTAAGATAACTTACATAAGAAAACAGGCAGAGTGCTGATGAGTTGGCTGGTCAAGACAAAAATGCTTAATCCTCTCTGGTTCTCTCTATTTAAATTGAAATTGCAATTCTGATTCACATGACATCATTCTTCACACTTCCCTGGGTTCCCAGCCTAACAGAAACTGCATTTACATTCTTAACATCTCCCGTTGTTATCTTGCAGCTGGTCAGGAAGCAGAGCAATAAAAATACCTTTGCATGTTTAAATCTAGCAATTTAACTCTTGGTTAAAACAATAGCAAGAATTCTTTCATCTAGACTCTTCGGCACCACTGTCTACATCAAAGGGTCACCACATGCTTTACTTTGGTCAGTAGAGTGCACTGTTGTCACATTTATTTCCAGTTCCACATGTAACACTATTTCTTTACATTTAAGACAACAAGCCTGTAGTTTACATTCATATTTACAAATAACAGAATTATCTGAAAAATTCTATCTGGCTAGGCTGGCAGCCTTCATCTATCTTTACCCACTCTTCACAGCTTATTTAATGTATATCACACAGTCTGCTCTACAGGTAGGATGCACTCTTAGGGATAAATAAAAAAATTAGGACATCAAAGCAGAAGCAAAAATAGTTCCAATTGCAGAGCAGGTCAAACAGAACAGATTAGGGTGGTTCAAGCACATGTGAAGGAAGGCAGAAGGCAATCTGGTGAAGAAGATTTGGGACAAACAGGAAGAGGAAACAAAGGCATGCAACAAAAAGATAGAAGGATTGTGTGAGAGAAGACCAGGCGTGACTGTCGTAAAGATAGGAGAGTAGAAATTAATCAAGACAGATGGTGACAGTTAACAGGATCCCCAAATCCATATAGAAAATGGGAAAAGGGGGCTTGATGATGATAATGATGATTAGCTTTCAGTGCATCCAAGTCTGAGCTATTTGAATGGCTAAATAAAATGTTTCTTAATATCAATCCATCTAAAAGTGATGTTATGTATTTCTATCATATAAGACCTAAACAACCTTTTATTTGGGAAAATTGTGTTATACAGGAAATGATAGAACACAGATTCCTTAGTGGGTATGTAAGTTCTAACTTAACATTTTAAAAATTGTATGTGCTGTTAAACCAAAGGAAATGAGTGTCATAGGCTTCCTTCTAAGAAATTTTTCAGTCAGGTCTGTTGCAGTCCTATTGAAAGTATTTATGATATGTATTAGACCTATGACTGAATAGTATGCCGCAGTGGTACGGCGGTAGCATTGTTACCTCACAGCAAGAGGTTCTCCTGTTTGATTCTCAGCGTGGCTTGGGAGTGCCTTCTTTGTGGAGTCTGCATGTCCTCCCTGTGGTTGGGTAGAGTTCGAAAGACATGCGTGCATAAAGGTTTGGCATCGAGCTGGCACCTCAGCGTTTTGTAAAAATCTACTGCCAATCATTAGTGGACTGGAGTTCCGCTGTGGTGACCCCTTACCGGAAAAAGCCAAAAGACAACAACAACATTAGACCTATGACTGAATACAACTCATTACATTGTACGTATTCAAGAGGTTAACTCTCTATGTTAGAAAGTGTTCAAAGAAAATTTACTAAAAGAATTATGAATACAGGACAATGACATATCAGGAACATTTAGGTAACTTAACTTACTTTCTATCAGTTATTGCTGGTTATGTTGCCTGTGCCTATCATATTATGCACTCCAAATTGAAGAAACACAACTTTTGTTTAATACTGAGTTGCTGCAATCTCGGCAAAATTCTCATGAGGCAAACTATAACTTTCAAATAATGGAATGCAGAAAACCACTTTTAGATAAAGGTCTGTCATCAAAAGTATTGTGAGATCATAGAATTGTATAAGTAAGTAAATGTAACTCACTAGAATCATTCAAGAGGTCTTTAGATACTTAGTTTGGTTTGAATGTATACTATATGACCTTGGAGCCCGCATTGTGATGATCCTTGACCTTTACGCAGCTTACCAAAAACTATGAAACTATTAATTGATTGAAACAAAGAAAACCTTTTTAATTATTTTGGTTGACTCTGATGGTGTATGTTTTCAGGAATACAAGTATTCTATCATTACTTAATGGTCACCTTATAATACAGACTTTTCCTTACTAAAATATGCTGAATCACTGTACCTCCATGTAATTTATGGCATCCTTGCCTGTCACTATACAATGCCTACTGGCTTCCTATTATTAATAAGTAACTTTCCCTTCATTTCTGCTAATATTTAAATTAGTAAGATATAGACAAAGCCCTCCCTACTTTCTAATAAGCTTATTTTTTCATTATATCCTTATAGCATAAGTATATGGGACTAAAAACTCTTATAAAGCTACGCTTGAGATGGTCCACCACTAAAAAAGGCCTTTTCTAAAATGGTTCCAACAGTCTGGGATGCTTCACAATCATATATTAAAAATATTCCCTTTTAATCATTTTTATTTTGCTTTGCTCTCAGCCAAAGCATATATTTTATTGAACCATCCTCCTATAAATCTCTTAGATCCAGAAGAAACATATTTTACTAAAGAGAGAGAGACTTACTCTTTAACTTTCCTGTAACTTTCCTATCACTTCTCTTTACTTCTACTACTTATTGTACCTTTTTTGTTATATCACATGTGTGTGTGTGTGTGTGTGTGTGTGTGTGTGTGTGTGTGTGTGTGTGTGTGTATGTGCGTGTGTGCGTGTGTGAGTGTGTGCGTGCGTGTGTGTGTGTGTATGTGTGTGCGTGTGTGTGTGTGTGTTATTTCACGTTTGTTTGTCGGGAAAATCCAACTGGGATAATGTCCCATTTTCAGAGAAGGCCCAGAGAGAAAAGCTCCACATTGAAATAATATTGTTACAGTTAAATAAAGTTATTACAATGCCTAGTAAAGAAGAATGACATAGTAAGTAAAAATTCAGCTTCAGTTCATACAGTGTGAATCTATATATACATACATAATGCAATATTTGGAAAGATATAATAAGTTGAAAAACACTATCAGAAGACAAGGTATTCACAAGATGCAGTTCATAGAGATGACTTTAAACACACTGAGTGTACTCTTTGGAACAGAGATGACTAGATAATATAGCCAGTGGCGGCTGGTGACTTCAAAACAAAGGGGGGCTGCAGGAGACAGCTGAATGGGTGGGGTCAATGGCAGGGGGTGTGGTCAACTAGAAAGGGGAGGGGCTATGCTCAAAACCACAAAAACTAACTAAATACACTGCTGTGGGTGCCAAACTGTCATTATGAGTCCAATCAAGACAAAATGAAGTGTAGAAGAATAAAAATATTTCAATGCATTGGCTGCATGACAGCTTACTTACTATCTAGATGGAAACAAAAAGGTTGTGAGGCATGAAAAATAAATTACTTTTTAAAATACATTAAGGGAATGCCAGTCAAAATCAAGTACAAGAAAAATGAGCAGCACTCAACTCAAACCACTTATTGCACTGCAGTTCTAATTATAATTTATATTCAGCTTTATTGAAGTACCAAGTAAATTGCTGAAAGTAGAAATCTCTGATGCCCCCACTTGTAAACATGTTCCTTATCCAAGAAAAGACCTGCTGCCTGACATCTACTTGTTTCATGGGGAAAACATGATCAAAGTAAAAAATAAAAAGCAAACAAGAAATAAGCTCAAGATACATTGCTTAAAAGGATTACTGTACAGGTTATGGACCACACAATTGGCAATCTGTTTAGTTTACGGGTAAAGCCTGCAGAGATGACTGGAAGTCCCCAAGTATAATGAGCTTCTTAAAATAATGTAATCCTGTCCTTTATTAGAAATACTGTCATATGCATTTCAATACCCAAGGCTTATACATTATCTAGTTAAGTATTATATACATGGCAACAACAGAAAGGCTTTCAATGTTGGCAGTTATTTAACAGTATGCTTATTAAAGCTTACTTGCATCTTACAATCTCAACCAAGCTTACCTGATGGTCATTAAAGTATTGCTACTTAAACACAAAGCAACAGGCACTCTGAGTAATAAGCATAAATCCACAGTACAAAAAAAATGACAGAAACCAGACCATTCTGCAAAAATCAAGGACAGATGAAAAGCCACTCTAGTACTTGTGTCTACCTTGGATGGGTGGATACCCTGCACATTTACACTGCATAACTACTCCTTGCCTTGCTTCAACACATCCAGAGTCACTACGTGGGGAGTGGGGTGCAACAAGTATGTCACAATTTGAAATGTCTCTGGCTGACTGTGATGACCCTGACACATTTGCCATACCTCTCAACCTCAGAGTAAGAAATCTGGACAAAGCCATGCAAAGAAGTGGGACAAAGGTCCAAAATAAGGACAATTTTTAAAATGTTGCTCTTATAAACTTAGAAAGATAATAGAATAGGTCTTGCATTATTATGACTTTTCTGAATGGTATGAAACCTGAAACTCAAATGTCTGTCATTTTCTAACTTCAGTCTTTAATGATTTGCCAAAAAAACAACAATTTTATAAAAAATGGACCAAAAATGTGATGTAAAAATATAAAATAGCCACACAATACAGCTGAGAACCTGTCAAAGAAGGGTCATTTTCTAACTTCAGTCTTTAATAATTTGCCAAAAAAACAACAATTTTATAAAAAATGGACCAAAAATGCGATGTAAAAATATAAAATAGCCACTCAATACAGCTGAGAACCTGTCAAGGAAGGGACACTTTAATATTAGTACTGCTAACTTGCGCAGCTGACAAAATAAAATAATCTACATGCATTTCTGAAATAAAAGTAATCTATAACTCTAATTATTACAGTTATTTCTAAATTGTAAATCCTCCATGTTTTCTTCCGAAATTGCTATTTTGCGGAGGGATTATTATTTGAGCCAAAATCAGAGACAGTTGAGAGGTTTGGCTATGTCTAATTCTATAAAGCAATTTATTTGCATGTACCTCTCAACCTGTTAATGCAATAAATCTGGACAAGGCCAAATATATTGGGGGAACATATACACAGTACTAAAAATTGCTCTTGTATAAACTTAGACAGTTGACAGAACAGGTCTTACTTTAGTATGAATTTTTCTGAAGGTTATGAAGTCTGAAACTCAGTGTGTCATTATTTAGTGACTTAATTCCTAAATGATTTGCCAGAAAGCCACAAATTTTATGAGGAACAAACCAAAAATAAGCAAACATCTATTCATTCTTTGAAAATCTGAACAGTTGGGAGGTATAGTTCAGCTGGGGCTGTCTAAGTTTGCTGCCCTTCCCCGTCAAAATCATGGTCAAATGGAGCCTCCCCCTGCAGCCATTCCAATGATCCATTACTTAGCTATTTCACTCCATTTACCATAAACACTAATGTGCATACTGATTTACTTCTATGATGATTTGGACTTCATTTGAAAGTTTTATTTTGCATTTTACAGCACAAACAGTAAGACATCTGCTAAGCAAACTTAGCAGTAAAACTTCTCTGCCCTTGAAACTCACATTCATTGAAACAGCATTGAAACCACATTCAAAGAAAATACATTTTACCAGTGGCAGATAAAGATTAATTCTGGGCTGTTTTCAAATCATAGGCCCCGAGCATATCAAACATACATGTGCTCTTTGATACACCTTCCTATTGTTTTGAATATTTTTCCAGTAAACAAATGAAACAAAACGCATGCACCAATAATGACAAAACTGCCCAATTCAGAACATTTCCATCATAAAAGTATACTCAAACTTCTACAGTCCACCATTATCAGTAAATAGACACAATTCTACAGTCCACCATTATCAGTAAATATGCACAATCGCTAAAGTAAAAAAGCCATCTAAATAATTCCACATTAAATAAATCTGTAACTAATGAAGAGGTTGCTGCTAGCAGACACCTTTATATTTCATGGTTTCATTGAAAATAAAGTGTCTGATGCCCCTGAGGAATAAATTTCGTACATTACATTAAAAATGATAAGCTAGTAATATTGCAATAGGAAATGGATGGCAAACTGATAACAGGCTCATAGTTAGTATCTTAACTTTTTCAGTATGGCAGCATTCACCCCTTGTGGGAGTAGAACCAACAACCTTCTGCATCAAAAGCAAGTACACAATTTGGCATAGTGGTATTGCTGACATCATAAGCAGCACTAAACTTCTCTTCACCTGCAGCTCTCAGCTCCTTGTAAAATCTACTCAATACTCAACTGCATCTCAACTTCGCAGCACAAGAAATATGGAAAAAGCCAAATTTATTGGGGGGGGGGTCAAAAGGCCAAAAACCAGGGACACGTTAAACATTGCTTGTATAATCTTGGAAAGTTGCTAGAATAAAATGTTGTGTCAGAGCAACATACAACTATGCCAAATCACCTGCTTTGTGAAAGAAAAATGCTGTGTTAACACCATACATTTTACTGCCAAGGTCCCTGTGCAAAACAGTCAGAGCAACATACCCCTACACCAAATCAGCTGCATTGTGAAAAAGAGGAAGACTGAAACTTAATTGGCTATCATTTAATGAATTCAGTTCACACAAAACACCTGGACAAACCCAGTAATGAGGGAATACAGCCCTCAGACATATTCAGTGAATTCAGTTCTTGCCATAGTTGTCAACCTTAGCACAAAGAAACCTGGACAAAGCCAATAATGGGGTAATACAGTCCAAAAAATAAGGGCACATTCCAAATATTTATCTTATAAACTTAGAAAATTGCTATTTCTGAAGAATATGAAGTCTGAAATTCAAATGTCTGTCAACTTTACTTCTGACGGAATAAAAACAATTTTCAACAGAGGCCCAGGGAGAAATACTGCAGACATATGTCTTTGTAAAATGACAGGACACCAGAACAAATCCACACAAACACAGGGATGAGATGCAGACTCCACACAGAAGGCACCCCAGCCAAGAATCAAACCTATAGCTATGAGGCAACAATGCTACCACTGCACCATCAAATATGTAAGGAATTAAACATTCAGAAACCTGAAGTCTGAAATTCGAATGCCTGTCAATTTCATTTAACATTTGTTAATCAGGACAATCTGACTTGGAATAAAAAACAATTTTCAGCAGAGGCTCAGGAAGAAATAATGCAGACATGTCTTTATAACATGGGAGGACACAAAAGCAAACCCACACAAACACAGAGAGAAGATGCAGACCCCACACAGAAGGCACCCCAGCCAAGAATCAAACCCAAGAACCTGCAGCTGTAAAGCAACAATGCTACCAGTGCACCATAACTATCAAGCATCACAATATTTAGAAACCACAGAAATTATGAGGTACAGATCAGATCAAATATGAGGCAAAAATCTGCAATTTTTTTTTTTTACAAATGGTGGTGGGTAGGGAATTCAGGTCCTTAACACCTGCATACAAGGTACAGGGTTCAAGCCCGAGTATCTCCACCCACCACCATCTGTTCTCTGGGGCATTAAACACACACACACACACACACTCTTACAGCTACAGACAATTCTGAGTTTTCTAATTTTACCTTCCACTTGTCTTTGCTATATTGTAGGAAATCAAAGACAAAAACAAAATCCCACAAGGACACAGTAAATCTATTAAGTGACTGTGCAGAAGGAATTGAGCCTGAAAGTCACGCACTGTGAAGCAGGAGTGGTTACCACTACACTGCTGTACCTTTGATGTTAAACACTTAATGTATGCATGATGCTGTCACTGAAAATGACTGTTAAGACTCCCTGTTATGTTCGTGCCAGTTACTTCCAAACGCTCCCCTCCCCCACCTCCAGTCATGCCATAAAGCTGCAGCTATTTAATACATGTGAAAGTAAGATAACAATTATTAAAAAAACAGCAAAAATGACTCAGGACACTGGTAATTTAGCACTTTCGTTCATTTAATACAGAACTTCCTAAGATAACAATTATCTTTAAATAGGGATGCAGCAAGTGAAATACGAAATGTGGGAAAATATTTTCAGAATAAACTTAGTCCTTATGTCTACTACTTCATATACTATCCCTGTGGTCATCTGAATGTGGGACAGTCAATCAGATAAATAATTATGAACTGAAAATGATTAAACCGCATGATTACAATATCACATAATCAGCATAACAAATCTCAATTTATCATTGCAGGAGTTTATGTTATGTTTCTTTCTGTTTGAGATCTCTGTTATTAGTAGTTCAACAGTGCTGAAGGAGAATGATGTCACCATCATGTTTTAATGGCAGGAGGTTGCTATCAGTAGTCAGTGGGCACTGGTTACAGACAAAATGAGGGAGAGTAGACAAGTATTCTAAGTACATGTACATATTCAGTTCTCAATGTTCTTTTCAAATACCAACCTCAAAGAATCAAGAAATATTTGATGGAGTGTTCTGTTACCATCCTGGTATTCTGCCTACATCTAGCCATAATGGTACAGTTCTTCCTTTTTAACAGAATTAAGGTTTTCTAGATAAATTTAAGCATGCATGCACACATGTATGAGATGGCCCATTGGATAGCTCTGGGAACATAGAAATAATAAGATGTAGGTTATCCACATGAGGGATTGATGTCATTTACTGATGATATTCCCTTCTGTCAACCTTTTGAAATAAATATCTGGTACTGTGGGCTGTATATGTTATTCCACTCTTTCCATTTTTGGGATATGAACTGGAATATTTCTTACTTTCTCTTCATGGTCTGCCATTAAATGCATTGATGGTGACTGTAGAACCACAAAAGAATGTTAACATTCAAAGTTAATGAAGTGCCCTGCCATGCTGTTTAGTGGAATGCCATGTTGCCACCTGACTTGTTTAGAAAATGCTTAGGGTTATTCCAGTAAATGACCTTTTTAAAATCTGTACTTCACCAGGAAATATATATCTTTCTAATAGATGATAACAAATGTGCTACTCCTGGGCAACAGGGAATGACAGTTCTTTATTAAATACACAGTATAAATGAAATCATAAGATAATCTAAAACAGTCTGACAGACATAGCATGTTTGTACCTCGGGTAATACAATAATATAATAATACTAAAATATCTAATATATTTATTTTACAATGTACGGATTAATAATAATAATAAATAATGAAATAAATAGTAAAAAATAGTAAATAACTCACCTGTTGATTAGGGAAGGCAAGCAGCAATAATAAATCCACCAGGTCCACCACAGTTGTTGCCTCGCGCTCTTTGTCTCTCTTGTGCCAAAAAATAAAAAAAAAATGTTTATAATTGTAAATTTGTACTGACAGTACTGTTTATTAACACACTAGAAAAAAACGTCCCAATAGGTCCAACGCCGAAAACTGACTGACTGATTCTCGCTCTTTTCCCAGGACATAAAGCCCGGGAAGAGAGCGACAACCAATCAGCAGCATTTGCCCAGCAAGCACGTCATGACGTGCCTGCGGACGTCGCAGTCCGAGCCCCTTCCATGTCTATGTGGTTTGTGTCTCAACCGCATAGACTTCTGGGGAGTTCTGGGCATCACAATGATGCCTTCTTTGCTCCCCCGGGCTGCAATCAAAACATTGCAGCAGAATTAAAAAAAAAAAAAAAAACGCTGTTGTGCTAGAAGCGCGCAATGCGCATGCATGTAATTTCGAGTCGCGGACTCGAAATTTAAAGTTTTAAACAACAGATTTTAATTTTTTTTTTTTTACATTAAAAATAAAATAAACTAAATACTCAGCTGTCTAGCTGAGGGGGCTGCAGTCCGGCAGCCCGATGCCACGAGCCGCCCCTGAATATAGCTCAGGCAAAAATATATTTGCCCTTTGTCTATGAAATACATTTTACTAATTCCTTCTCTATGAACATAGTCAAAGTATGCTGGTGGTGAAAGAAGGGAGGGATGTGTTCAGCCTGGGGTAGTGCAAGAGCAGAGCCAAGTTTTATTTAGATAGTCTTTCAGTAGTTCAAAACTGGAGAAGTTAGTGGTAGATCTAATTTACTGAGGGATAGAACAGCATTTTTAGTGACAGAGTATGAGTACAGACTTTAGCCAGATGATTTGTGGAGCTTAGATATACTGAGAAGATGTTGTTCATTAGATCAAAGTAGTCTTTATGGTGACAGGAATGGAGAATAGGGCAGTCATCACCTCTGTGAATAATGTTGTGCATGGAGATAAGATGTATGTAATCTAAGTGGTGAGACAGTCTAAGCCAATTCAAAGTCTTAAGGGCGATACAGTGGTGGCTGTGGTATTGACTGCTGGTGGCAAATTGTGCAACCTTATTAACAGTTTATTTTTAACTGTAGCCTGAAGGTTGGTTAGGATGGCTGTAGCATTTAAGACAGATGAGAGAAAGCTGGTAGTGGCAAGAATAGTTTTGGTGAAGTTGCTAAATGACGTTTTTATTCCTGTAGTGTATTCCCAATTTTTGGTGAGTCTCTATTTTATATTATTTTGAATATGCAGGTCAGATTTAAGGTTATCACCTATAATCACTCCAAGAAGTTTTACATGGCAGACTATTACAATTTCAATTTTGTTTAGTGAAAACCATTTGAAATTTGCTTTACCAGGTGTGGGTGATTTGGATAAAATAGCAGTAACTTTGTTTTTTTTTTTTTAAGTGTTGATTTGTAGCTGGCATTATGGAGCCATTTCTCAGTTGAGGAAAAAGCTGCTTGTGCGATATCGAGGAGTTTAGACAAGCTATTAGATGCACATATAAGCGTAGAATCATCAGCATACTGATGCTGTGATGGCCTGACATCCCATCCATGATTAGTTCTCTTCCTTATATCTATTGAGTTCTCTGAAATCTTCAAGTTCTCTACATCCCAAAACAGGATAAAAAATAGAAAGACAAGAATGAGTTAGAAATGTGGAACCATAGAACAGGAGGCACAATCTGCCAAATGATTACAAATCAATAATAATAGCTCTATGAATTAAGTCTCTAGCCCAAGTTCACTAATATTTTTCAAACAATTTTGTAGTATTCAATTAAAATTATATAACTGCAAAATATTAAACAATACTCCATTTTAATTGTATTATTTCTTCTTCAGCATCACTACTCTTATTGCACTGAATACTTATTATTTCACATAAATCATAACCATTATAACCCAGCCTTCACCTTACCTCTTAAACTACTTGATAAGCTGAACCTTCTCTCCTCCTCATCCAACTATTTCCACCCCATCCACTCTTCTCTTTTAAATCTAACCATTCAGCGATCTCTGTAAAAGTTGCTGTAAGCTATGATATACCTTCAAGCAGTATGATGTATTTTTGCGATTGAGACTTTGATTGTAAAGTATATAATGTATTACAATTTATATGAGTCCTTTTTTTTACTTGATTTGGTTGTCAAATTGTTAATACATTATAGGTCACTTTTTAGCCTTTATTTTCTATTAGATCTCCAGTTTGCTTAAATGTACTATTGACTTTTCACCTTTGGCTTTGCTTCATGTGGCTAAAGGTCCTCAAACCAATGCATTCATCTTGTTTTCTATTCAGTATGGGAGACGCAACACGACAGCTTTATAGTCTTCAGCGGATTGTATTCCCCTGGTCTACACAAGACTTTCAGTCTTAACCATCACAAATGCCACAAAGCTACATCTAAGTTAATTAATGATAATTCATTTAATGGAAAAGTATAAAATAAATCTTAGTAAATAATGAGTTTGATGTTGGCCTAGACACAGATCTCAACCTGTTAAAGTTCAAGGCCACTTTTTAAATTGATAATAAATTGCTGCTAGGCTTCCATGAGGTTCTGTTTTAGGTTCTGTACTGTTCAACTTTGTATTTTCATTTTGATTATTAAAAACACTTTTTGGCAGTCTAAATATGTTGATGACATTACAGCTGGCACATTTTTAACATAATTCTCTGATTATTTAGCTTTCAATTCATAGATGGCTGAACTATTTGAATGACTAAATAAAATGGGTCTTGATATCAATCCATCTAAGAGTGGTGTTATGCATTTTGGTCTTTTCAGTCCTGAACAACCTTTTATTTGGGAAAATCACATTATACAGGAAGTGACAGAATACAGAATCCTTAATGCAGATATACGTTCTAACCTAATATTTTTAAAAAATGCTGTTAAGCCAAAGGTCATGAATGTCATTGGCCTCCTTCTGAAAATTATTTCATACAGGTCTATTGTAGTCCTATTGAAAGTATTTGCAATGTATATTAGAGTCATGATTAAATACAACACATTACTATATCCATTTAGCTAAACTTAATTTACTTTCTTTTGGTTATCACTGGTTACATAGCAGACTATGCGTAGCGTGGCATGCTCTTCATGATGAAGAAACATTCAAGGAAGGGGAGGTCAGTAGTGCAATGTTAATGTTTTTGAAATGGGTGGTATGTGAATGTGGGTAATGCAGAAGGAGTATGGTACTAGATTTTCCTTGCACTATGTTATTTTACTATGCTCTTTAGGAAGCATTTAAGTCATGCATGGATTGATTGCTAGTAATGGACACTGGTGCTTTTGTTTTCAGACGTATATGTATTTGTTTAGAGAAATGAAGGGACGGGTGGTAAATATGTACTGGAATCAGTTTTATAGAACTAAAGGTTTGAAGCTGTGCTTTTAAATGTTTATCATGTTGAAAGAATTGGTCAGTGCCTATTAGTATTGATTAGGAGTTTATTTAGTAGGTGAAAGGTCGGCAGGCAAGTGGAGCTGTCATCAGTATATTTTTCTTCCATCAGAATACATTCCATAATTGCATTTACTGTGTGGTATGATTCTGTATGCCGTACTTGAAAACATTCATGGCTTATGGTGTAGTCTTACCTCTCAACCTCAGACTTTGAAAGTAGGAAGAAAGACACTATAAAAGTAAATACATCCAGCTGAAAGGCAGATAATCTAATAAGTACAATCTATGAATACCTATTCATATGAAATAGCACACAACTCTTCCCACTTACAAAGTTATGTAGTAGTTTATTCAAACATACATTTATAGTAATGGAAGAATATAAGGACAGAAGTGAATAAATAACATGTAGTCTTTAACAAACTATAGTGCATCCCACAGGACCACTTTAATTTTTTGCTTAAAAGGTGTGTCCTATCTTTTTTAATTATTTTTGGTATTAGTATGTTGGTCATGTAGTGTACTGTGATTTTTTTTCTGTGCCCTGGACAATATTAAAAATTACAGGTGATTAATCATAGCCTCACCTCAGGCTTTGTACCCAATGAGTGGTGCACAGCTACAGTCATCCCACTCCACAAGGAGGGATCCACCTTAGATCCTGGGAACTACAGTCTGATCAGTCTGATGAGCCTGATCTGCAAGGCTATGGAACATATTAGCATGGAACTTATAAACAAAGACATTGGCAACCTTCAAACACTGGACCTCACCCAGTTTGGGTCCATGAAGGGCCAATCGTGTCTCCTGAACCTAATTGACTTCTTTGAGTCAGTCTCCAGAGCCATGGACAAGGGTAAGGTGGTCCATACAGCCTATCTGGACCTCCCCAAGAGCTTTGACACCATCCTCTACTCTGGAATCATAGATAAACTTACAAAGCTGGGCATTAATCCCTATGTCACTCGATGGGTTGCCAACTGGGATACTGACAGAACCCACACTGTAAATGTAGCTGACTCCAAATCCAGCTCCAGACAAGTGGAGAGCCCCAGAGTTTATTTCTGGGACCGCTTTTGTTTGGCATCTACTTCTCTGAGGTACAAGCCAACACTAAGAGTCTCTGGCTAAAAAAGTTTGCAGATGACTGCAAACTGGGAGCCATTATTGAATCCCCAAATGACGTGGATATTCTACAAAAGGGCCTTACAGAAACAGATGCTTGGTGCCAGTGCCATGGGCTCAAGCTCAATGCCAACAAGTGTATAGTTATCCCCTTTGAGAAAAACCATGTACCCATGAATTACCATATAGGTGGCAGCACACTAAACACCGAAAGTATGATAGGAGACCTGGGAACACAGGTGGCCAGCAGTCTCACCTTCGATAACCATGTCGCCACAACAATTAGGAAATCCTTCTATGTGGCACACCTCATCACTAAGGGCCTTTCATCCAGAAAAAAAGAGGTCATTGTCCCACTGTACTCATCCCTCATTAGACCTATCATTGAGTACAATGCCCCGTTTGGTATGTACCTCACCAGACATCTGCAGCAACTGGAAAGGCTGCAGATGTACCTCACTAAAAGACTCACAGGTCTAAAGCAGATGCCCTATGCTGACCTACTAAAAATACTCCAGCTATACTCTGTCACATATTATCTACTCAGAGGCGATCTCTGCTTAACATACAAGGCCATGTCAAACCCAGAGCTCTTAGACATGTTACACTTAAAGAAATCCCAATCCCTCAGAGCCACATGCTCCAGGGACCTAAACCTTTTCATCACAATGAACAAGACATGCTGGAGAGATAGGTTCCTGACACAGAGACTACCCATACTCTGGAACAGACTGCTCATACATGTCAAGCAGAGCACCTCCTCGGCCCTCTTCAAAAAGAACCTCGACGACTGGATGGGAGATAGGAAATTTACCCCGGGGATCACATCAGTCGCTCTGCTAGACAGGGGCCCAGGGAAGTAATATTCTGATAGAAAAAACAGGGAATTATTATGGCTAGGCTTGTGTAGGCCCTAGGGCCAATAACCTAGTACCAACCTATGAACCTATGACTTTCATTCCATATTGAGCTGCTGCAATCATGGTGAACTTCTCATGGGGCAAATTATACCTTTCAAATAGCGAAATGCAGAAAACCACTTTTAGATCATAGTTCATCATCAAAAGTATTATGAGATCATGGAACAGACTACCATCATAGGTAAGTAAATGTAACTCTCTGGAATCATTCAAGAAGTCTTTAAATACTTGGTTTGGTTTGAATGTATACTTTATGACCTTGGAGCCGGAATAATGATAGCCCTTGACCTTTATGCAGCTTACCAAAATCTATGACCCTATGAATTGTTTGAAGTAACAAAAGCCTTTGGGCTGATGGCAGTCCCATGGCCTACCCAAGGCTTTCTTTCTTAGCTACCACAAATGTCTCAAAGTTGCCTTTCACTATGATAGCTTTAGCAGTGGAGTTACAGTCTTCTACCTAAAAGTTCCTTCACCTCCAAGATCTGCTCTTCCTTCTCAACCCCAACACTGCTTTATCAGGAAGTAACTCAAGGTCTGCCTTTGGCCTCCTAGTCTTTTCACTCTTCACCTCTGACACAAAATAATCAATTATGGGAGTGACACAGTTATTTTAGATCATCAGCTGACCACTCCTCATTCAAACACCTACTAGAAGCAGAGCATAGTAACCTGTTAATATGATGCACTAGGAATGGTGTGATACTGAACATACAAGAGAACCCAAAATGAACCAATGATAAAGTGGAACCAGCAAACGAAAAGTCCAAAGCACCAAAGCAAAAGCAAGTTCCACAGCGTTGTACCAAATTTTTTTTAATAAAACAGAGCTTTCAGACAAAATTCATATCAGGACATCACATCCTTTATACTTAAAAATCCAACAAACACATGACACAGCCTACCTATCATAAACTAAGCACAATCAAATAATTAAAAAAACAATTAATGAGATGTCTCACTAAAAAGTCTTAAAGGAATATATCACATTCCATTAAATCAAAATTTCAGAGTTGTTAGCTGCTAAAGAACTTGATATAATCACATTTCATTTAAAAATACCTCAAATGCATACACATATTTATGCATTACTAAAACAAAATAAGTGTTCATATGTATTTTTATGTCCAATAATAAGCACTTATTTATACATATATTTTAGCACATTTATACCAAAGTTTCAAAGTTATTAGCTACTAGAGAACATGATATAATCACATTTCACTTAAAATTGCCTCAAAGACGTGCACATAGTTATACATTACTAAAATAAAACAAGTATTCATATGTAGTTATATATGTCCAATAATAAGCACCTATTTGGACATATATTTCAACATAATTTGAAGTGTACACAAATATTATAGATGTAGGGGTAGCTATCAATTATTTTACTTGTTGTTGCTTCTTTTTCAAAATGGGTTCTATTGTGACCTGTTTGTTCAAACCAGGGTATGTATTTGCTTGCAGGCAGATAGTCCACTCATATTACCTAGTGCCCAATTTATTTACCAAATCCCCACGTCTAATATTAGAAGTTAGAATATCTATTACACAAAAGGAAAAATGATGCGATTCATCTGTCTCCCGTATATGTTGGACTAGAGAATTTGTAATTACCTTCCTTCTTATTTCCGATTTATGCTCCCCAATCCTATCTCTTAGCCTTCTTGTTGATTTAAAAACATAAAAACACGGACATTGTTGGCATAATGATAAGTAGATCACATTAGTAGTATTGCAGGTAGCTGTACAGCAAAATTCAAATTTCCTCCCATTACATGCATGCACAAATTCAGTTATTGTAATTATACTAGCACAACATACACAATTATAGCAAGGATAAGTGCCTTTCTTATTATGCATCATAGATTCTGTTCTATTCAAACTAAAATCTTTATAACATAAATGTTTCTTTAGACTGTTGCAATTTCTATAAGTAAAATATGGTCTATCGGGAATCCATTTACCATAGCCTGGCATGGCCCTCAGTATATACCAATTATTTCTAATAACTTTTTCAATACTTTTACTTGTCCTAGTAAAGGTCATTAAATATCTCAGGGTATTATCAGACGATAAGTGTGTAGCAATAGTACTGTCCTGATTAGAAAAATAAGGCCTTGCTCTCCCTTGTCTCATAGATATTATTTAATTTCTGGCTACATCCAGTTCATTTGAGTTATAGCCTCTTTCAAGGAGTTCATCTGTCATGTCCTTCATCTGTTTACAGCGTATTACATCTCGGGTGTTTAGCCTACTAACACGTAGGTATTGCCCTCAAGGTATGCCCTTAAAGACAAAAATATCATGCATGCTAGTTTTATGTAGATATTTATTTGCTTGTATATCTTTTTTATAGATGCTAGTATCTAGCCCAATTTTGGTCTTAGACAAAGTAACATCCAAAAGGTTTATGCTTAATTCTGAATAGTTCATCTCAAATTTTAAGAAGTCATTTACACCATTCAGATACGAATTAAAGTTTTTTTTAATTCATCACTAGTACCATGCCATGCTAGGAAGATACCATCCACGAAATGCCTATAAAATAATATTTTATGTGCATCTTTATTAACCTGACCAAAAATATTTTCTTCATCCTATCTGCTTAAAGTTATATTTGCATAAGTATTAGCAATCGCTGTCCCAATAGCTATATCGGAAATTTGTTGGTATTGTTGTTTATTAAACAGAAATACGTTATTTTGTAAAACTAAGTCCAAAATCTCACATATTGTTTCTATACATCTGGCAGGGAGATGGCCACATCCCAAAAGTACTTCTCTTATTTTTTTCTATTCCATACTCATTCGGAATCACAGTAAAGAGAGATTTGATGTCTAATGTTAACAATAAAAATTTTTTCTCTGTACCTTCATTATACCATTTATACAACTGAGTGAGAAAGTCTCCCGTATCTTTAAAATAACTGGAAACATCAGTCAAGAAACCTTTCAAAGTTTTTTCCAAATATACAGATAAGGGTTCAGTGGCCCATCCCCGACCCGACACAATGGGCCACATAGGTGGTTTATCCCTTGATTTATGTGTTTTAAGGAGGCCATATAGAATACTTATTGTGGGACATGGAACAGTGAAGAAGTTGAAGGTGCCATTATCTATATCACCCAATAGTTGTAACTCATAAATAACCATATTAATTTTAATAATAATTTCATTAATATTTCTATCTGTTATCAGTTTAAATGTAGCCCTATCATAGACTAAGTCATCCATGTCCTTAAGGTAGTCTACTGTATTCATACGTACTATGCTACCACCTTTGTCTGCTTCTTTAATTATCAGATCTTTATTACTCTACAGGTTCTTTAGTGCTGCAGTTTCTTCCCTAGTCAATTTATATGTTTTTTTTATAATGATTGTGATCATAAATTTCCCTAATTTGCTTCTCACATACATCATTAAATACAGTCACAATTAGGTCACTATAGGGTGTGAACGCACTTCTTCGTTTACGTCTATTGTCTACACTAGAATTTGGGTCCCTATAAATTTTTTTCAAATTTAAACTTTGTGTAAACATTTTTAAATCAGTCACTGCATTTACTACATTGTCAGTAGACATTGGAATAAACTTAAGGCCTTTAGAGAGCAGGGAAAGTTCAGTTTCAGTTAGTTGGTGATTTGATAAATTCACTACAAAGCTCCTTTGTGTTGCATCAGAGGATACATCCATACTCGACACCCTATCAAAATTATCCCGCATAATATCATTCTCCATAGATATTACTTCATCTCTATTCAATGTACAATAATTAACAGAACTACTTGCAACAGTATTACTTATCACTTCAACATTGTTGGCCAAGTTAGGAACAATAGTCATAGCAATCGGGTTACTTTCATTTAGCTGACATGAAGCATGTACATTTACTATCTTAACTTGTTCCTTCTTATTTTGCCCATTGGTGTCAACTTGGGCATTTAATACTACAGCATTATCCAAAGGAAAGAGAGTATCCATAGGACCTCCCTTATCATTACTCAATTTATTAGTTACAACAGAAGCATCTAAATTAGAAGTTGCAACCAAAGCATCTAAATTATTGAACCTATTACAAAATGCTTGTTGGTTCACAATATCCAGACATTTTGTCTTATTAATAGTTGTCATTTGTCATGCATGCAATTCGTTAAATTCATTTAATTTATATAGCCCTGTATAGCTATCAAGAGTATTTATGGGCCTCTGTGTCTCCTTGCTAGGTATATAATTCACATTAAACATTTCCGTAGCTGCATTATACCCATTAACATTATTCAAACATATTTCTTGTTCATTCAAAGGTTCATTAACATTTAGAGTCATCCCTGTTTCTCGTATAGCATCAAAGTTTGAATTATGTGCACTAACAATATCAGAAGATTCTATTTTAACTTGTTCTTCTGATAAATTTATCCACAGTTGATTTTGTTCTTTGTTACAATAATTAACATGTCGTACATAATTGCAAACAAAAGGTTCATTAGAACAGTTTGTGTTTAAAGTCTTACTATTATAAATCTCACCAGGCATTGTTGTTGTTTGTTGTGCTTGCTGCGAGTCATTGGGCCCTGTCTGGTTCTTCCTCTGGATTGGGAACGGTCTGGACACATTGCGATCCTTTCACACCACTTGTTCCGGTAGTTTTGTAGTAATCCGTGGTTCCCCTCTAACAAAATGGAGTTCTGACCTGTTTTGTGGTTTTCACTACTGGTAGATGCTAGTAACCGTTGGTCTGGCTTCTCCTTCCTCCGAACTATACGTTCGGCTGGGGGTGCTGACGTAGGAGGCTCATTAGCCACCCCCCTCCTCATTTGATTGGCTGGATACGATGTCATTTTGAAATGCAGTTACAGTATTCGTTGGAGATGTTAGTTGATTCACATCAGCTGTGAAGACATCCAACTCATACATAGAGCCACGGCCATTAGAATTCAAGTTAACTTTAGGTTGATTAACTACTGTACGTTTCGGCTAGGAAAAGATCCAGCCATTGTTGAAATCAGAGATGTCTCTATGAATTTTTTTACGTTTAGTCCCTTCCAGCTGGTTATCGAAGGCAGTACGTTTCATTAACATTTCATCATATAAACCCAAATTTTCTTGGAATGGAGCTGAATTAGACAAATTTCTTTCCATCTCCTCTATTTCCTTACACAATTCATCTTCTTTCAGCAAGAAGTCATTCATTAAATGCATATAGTTTAGACTGAGATTAATGTTCAATTCTTGCCATTTTTTGAGGAAATCTGGATATAAATTACCATAAGAGGGCATATTAAGGACACGAAGCCCTCCTGGAACTATACCTAGTTCCAAATACATATTAAAACTAAGCCTTTGCCATTGTAACTTTTTAAAAGTTTTTACCTTGTTCTCTAAGGTTTTTAATGAAGTCAGAAATTCATTTTTCTCAGAGGTTGTATTCATAACCTTTGTAGCTCCTTCCACCATTGTAACTATGCAGTTCAGCAATGGATTCTCTCTCACTAACAAGTTCTGCAAGGTTTTAAAACCATCTGTGTGTAGACTAGTAGGTTGTTACATCTTATAAATGGAAAACCAATGCTCAAAGGTTCACAAAAATAGTAGAACAATCAAAAGAACACAAAATGAACCAATAATAAAGTGGAACCAGCAAACGGAAAGTCCAAAGCACCAAAGCAAAAGCATGTTCCACAGCGTTGTACCAAATTTTTTTTAATAAAACGGAGCTTTCAGACAAAATTCCTTCTTCAGTGTTAATAAAATTCATAACAGGACAACACATCCTTCATACTTAAAAATCCAACAAACACATGACATAGCCTACCTATCATAAACTAAACACAATCAAATAATTAAGAAAAAACAATGAGCTGTCTCACTAAAAGTCTTAAAGTAATATATTGCATTCCATTAAATCAAAATTTCAGAGTTATTAGCTACTAAAGAACTTGATATAATCACATTTCATTTAAAAAATACCTCAAATGCGTACACATATTTATGCATTACTAAAACAAAATAAGTGCTCATATGTATTTTTATATGTCCAATAATAAGCACTTATTTATACATATATTTCAACACATTTATACCAAAGTTTCAATGTTATTATCTACTAGAGAACATGATATAATCACATTTCACTTAAAATTGCCTCAAAGACATACACATATTTATACATTACTAAAACAAAAAAGTATTCATATGTAGTTATATATGTCCGATAATAAGCACCTATTTGGACATATATTTCAACATAATTTGAAGTGTACACGAATATTATAGATGTAGGGATAACTATCAGTTATTTTACTCGTTGCTTCTAAGACTTGTTGCATCTGCTAAGACCCATCTGGTCTTAAACTGCAAACTGACTCACAATGTAAATAATTTAGCATATAGCTAAACCAGTCAATCTTCTTTGACAGCCATGTCAAATAATCAAAAGCAAACATTAAAAAATGACATTCTGGACCTAGACAATCCAGTGTTTAATCTTCTCTGAGACAGATGTGGCACAGGCAGAGGACTAAATTTAGCTCAGTCTGAATATGGACTCTACCTTATTGTTTCCATATACATGTCCTGTGTCTCATACACAATGTCCACTTATATGCACAAACTTTTTGCACATGTACATGTGCTGACTTAGCAGTTACAGTAAGGTTGCAGTAACATGTACCATCTGTGCATATGTCTATCTATTTAGGTTTATCACTAAATTTGCCGTGTACCCATATAAAGCATGTATAATGACTGAATGAACACCTGCTACACTACACAGCATGGTAGCCTACTGTAATTCCAAAACTCATCGGTGTGGGTTGTGGAATAACAAAACATAATGTGCAAAAATGTGGATTTACATATACTAAGTCCAAGATCGTGGAATGTCTTGAAGTATTCCATTTTCTCCCGGCTATGGATATCTCAGAGTTAGTTTTTATAAGTAGAGGACTTGTGGGAGATGCAGAGACCCTGCCCCCTACAAAAACGAATGATCACGTCAGATTAATTAACTCCACCTAATCCCCCACACTTACTTTGTACCTGCCAGTCTTGTCATGCTACTTACAGCTGGGTCATTGGCCTGTATATATGCTGTGAGGACACAGCACTGGACCAGGAATCAAGAAGCCTCAATCCTCACCACTGGTATCAGTGGGGGACATACACTGGGAGGATAACAGGTACACAATGTTTGGGATATACTTTTCTGAGGTACAAGCCAAAACCTGTGGTCTGTGGCTGGCCACGTTTGCAGATGACTGCAAGATGGGTGCTGTCTTAAAGTCCCCTAGTCATGTGAACATCCTCCAAGAGGGCCTTACCCAAACTAATGACTGGTTCCAGAAGCATGGCCTCAAACTTAATGCCATGAAATGCATTGTTATCCCCTTTGGGAAAAATGGCATCCCCACTAATTATCACATTAATAACAATGTACTAAGCATGCAGTCAGTCATGAGGGACTTGGACACCCAGGTTGATAGCAACCTGACTTTTGACCATCACCTTGCCTCTATTGTATGGAAGACTTTCTACATGGCCCACCTCATAAATAAGGGTAATTCATCCAGGAACAAGGAGGTCATAACAGACCCATTATTGAGTACAATGTCCCGTTCGGTGTGTATCTTGCCAAACATATGCAGCACATCCTGACCAGGAAAATCCAGGGTTTCAAACACCTATCCTACACAGATAAGCTAAAAGCCCTGTCTCTCTAGTCAGTCTAGTACAGACTGCTCAGCAGTGACCTGTATCTGGCATACAAGGTCATGTCAGACCCAGCCTTGATGGAGTTGTTGCATATCTTTAAGTCAAACTCCAATCGCACAACACGCATGTAAGGCCTTAACCTGGTCTGTGACATTAATAGAACTTGTTGGTAGGATAGATTTGTGTCCCAAAGACTCACCCATCTGTGGAATAGACTCCCTCTCCATGTCACAGACTACAGTCAGTCTGGGGCTAGTTTCTCCCTCTTTCTCCAGATCCCCAGTAGGACTCCTCACTGGCACAGCTATAGAGTTCAGATCTCAGCTGAGTGGCTAAGCCAAGACCTCCAGCACTCTTTCTGTCCAACCAGTGCTTTGTGTCCCTGCCCAAGTAGCTGACACTCACACTCTTTGAGGTTTGATTTACACACACACGCGCGCACACACACACACACACACACACACACACACACACACACACACACACACACACACACACACCTGGGAAAGGCTGGCACAGGTTTACTAGCTATGCTAATAATAAATAAAGAAAAATGCCTAAACTAAGCTTCACTATATTCCTGGCTGACTCTAAGAGAAATACTATACCCTAGTTAACTTACTTAAGAGCAAGGCAGCTGTGGTAAATGGATTTTTGAGTTGTTGTCAGGTCAAAGACAGAATGCAGAATGCTGTGTCTCTCTAAGAGACTTCTTTAATTAATATCTGAAATATTACTGCTGGGATAGCTTGCAGAATGACATAATTTATTGTCATCTGACCCTATCCCAGGTGAACCCCCTCCTGCTGGAAGCTGGCAGTATTTTGCATCTACCTGTGAAAATACATAGACCTCAGAATTTTCGCAGGTGCTGGAAGTCATAAAACAATTGTAGTAATTAGTTCACTCCAAAGACAATATAAAAAGCTTCTCAGCCCAGGCATTGTGTTTGTAGCTACCATAAAATAATTTGCTTTGAGCTATTTTTCTGAAGTTTGCTGGACTGAAGTTATCCTCCTGTATTCCTGTTTCCACTGTTAAAATATATACATTTAAACATTTACAATAGTGCATGTACATTTCTGTTCTCTTCCAGTAGGGCACACTGTGGTTACATTTTAAACAGCACTTTGCAAAATCCTTTCCAACACACACTTCTGTACGAGCAGTTTGATATACACATGACATGCAGTCCTAATAAAGTTGTAACACATTCTCTATATCATCCACCATTATTGTCATATAAAACAGACTGCTATTATATCTACAGTAAACTGCCTCCCCTATCTCTGGCTATGCAGGGGTTCATGTTGATTCTGAAGATAGTTTTGGCAAATGTAAAACATTTGAAAAACATTTGCCAAAACTACCTTCAGTGACCATTCAAAGATTCCATTAGAGGGGACACCCCCCACACCCACTGAACTTATAGCTACCAAGTCCGAGATTACACAACAGTGGAGAAAAACACAAATTCCACTGTTAATAAAAACAGCTTTGGCAAATACACTTCATTCCTTTCATATCACCAAAACTACCTTCGGAGACCTGACATTTTCTCCCCTGTGCTGGGTGTGCAACAAGCTGTGGTCTACAATATGGTCCCCACTGTTGCAAGCAAAATGGTTTTGAGCAGCACAGAGGATGACCACTAGCCAGGATCAAGCTGGACAACAGATCCATCTGGCAGCTGATGTTCTAAGATACCAACCAGTGCTAACAGCTGATATATCTCTGAGGAGGATCAACAGGCTCAAAACAAGGGGCAGCAGTGCAGTTTCATCAGCTGCCAGAAATACTAAAGTTAAGTGAGCCATGCTAGGCTGGCAAATGCTAGCATAAATCACCATGTAAATGTGGATAAAGTCTGCAATCCTACACAACGCTGGTGGAAACTATTGCCTAAACATTACCTGCTCTGTCTGCTATGTTGATTGGAAATATTCCAGTGAGAATATTTGTCACACACTGCTTCTGTGATAGCTACATAACTCTGTGCTGCCATGCATAGACTGCCTTGATCACTACTAGTATGTTCTTGGATATTAATAAAATGTGGTTATTCCTCTGCTGTGTGTTAAACAGACAACTGTGTCATCCATGCTGAGCAAACTGTTCCACAATGTGAAATTCACAAATGTTATTTTGCCTGCGCCCAGAGTGGCACATGATCCAGTATCTGAATTATTCCTCTGTAGCACAGTTACTATACTTTTCTCAGTCTTGTTATATGCAATAAACACCACTGTTACTGAATTCCGCCTACTGGTACTATTCTTTCAGCTTATAAATTGTGTTTTCACATTTTCTTGTACTGATTGCACACATGGAATATTTCTCATTGTCCTTAAAAAGTCCTTATTTTCACAGAATTTACCTTTTTAAACATGGATGACTAGCACAGTATATGACCACTACTAAACTGATTAAATTTTAACAGATTATTTCACTTCAGTCGAGACTTATAAATAAGGCGGCAAGATGTTTCAGTAATTAAGACCTCTGCCTCACAGCTCCAGGTTCTGGGGTTCAGGCTTGCTTCCTGGTCACTGCCTCTAGGGATTTTGCGCATCTTCCCATCTTTCATGTATCTGCATGTTTTCTATGGATATTCCATTTTCACACCAAAAACATACTAGCTATTGTGAAATAGTGTGTGTGTGTGTGTGTGTGTGTGTGTGTGTGTGTGTGTGTGTGTGTGTGTCTATACATATGTGCTACATTTGCTATAAACAGCTACATATACTGCATCAATTATATCTATTTATTTATATACCTATATATATCCACAACTCCTTTTTTCTAATATTTCACTCTTGGTGGCTAGTGGTGGTGCAAAGGATGAATATCCTCTTTAGGTTGTAGAAGGGTACAGGATGAAATCCTTTTCAGTGCCTTTAAGGCACATTAGCTATAGGATACCTAGTGTCTGGTCATTACCTGCTCCGCGTTTTTTTTCTCTTTTACCTTACGTGCCTTTAAGATACATTATGTAAAGTATCCCTGGTAGCTAGTGTTCCCCTCACACACATTATGTGTAAGTGGCAATAAAGTACAAGATGAGGTTATTCCCTCACGTCTAGTGTTGCCCCTCCTAGTGTCACTAAGGCATGATAATTTAAAGTTATCACCGGTGGCTAGTGTTTTCCAACCCATTGTTGCATGCTTTGCTTATTAGTCTAAGGGTGTCTGGAAGTATGACTGCCACCCCAACCCACACACCAACACACACACACACACACACACACACACACACACACACATTTACACTAGTGTTACCATCTGTCCCATTTTGCGACGGACAGTCCCACTTTTGACACTTGTGTCCTCCTGTGGTAAAAAACACCTAAATGTTATATGAAATAGCATAAGCAATTCAAATGCTACAAGAATAAGCTTTTATTTTGGAAAAACAAAGTGAAGTTATGTTCTTTGTACTGGTCATGGGTATGTTGACGTTTTGTCCTGCAAAAATCTGACATTTCTACAAAAAAATTATGTCCCACTTTGAGCATTTGAAAAGTTGGCAACTCTAAAGCCCCGTCCTAGAACTCTCTTACTTCTCAAACCATACCATTCTCTTGCGAGGCAATAATATAATACAACGAAAGTAAGGTTTACTGCAAGAAACACAGAAATAATCCCGCACTGCACACCCACTCAAATATTACGTATTTCCACTAAGACACTCCCCCAACAACAAGGCTGATGCAACTCTAATGCAATCAACCTTTTCACCTCCTTTATTCAAAGCTCGTCCGCAGCCAGCAAAATAGTCCAAACCCGTTGAGAGCTGTCTTACCAAATATAAAATAATCGAATTAAACTTAAAGTAATATTACTATGTGACAGTTATAATGGCACTACAGAACAGAACATTTTAATTTATCCATCATAAAAAGGTTACTATGTTTCATGGACGACTGCGTCGTGTTTACTGGGTCTCTATGCTGAAAATGGAAGCACGTCATGTGAGGCGGAGGAACTGGAGTACAAAACTATGACAGTTGTTAGCCGGATTTCATTACAGTCTTTATTCTGGAGTGCATCGGAACTTTTAAAGCTTACAGTGGAAAATCGGCGAAGTTTTTACTAATTTCAGAGTTTGTTTTTTCGCTATGGCTTTCTAACTTGCTCCAAGCCCAGAACAAGTGTGCTCTGCACTTGTACTGCAACAAAAACAAAATCAGTAAAAATGGAGTAAGTGACAAAACTTGTTTTCTTTTCGTGCTGCTGGATGATGGCAGTTTTACGTTTTGCTACAGTGTGTTTGTTTGTGATCTCTGTGTCGTACGCTATAATAGCACTGTGTTTGTAATTTTCGTGTCTGTATCATACTGTATGCCCCTGGTTTTGGGTGTGGTACCATTTGATAGTAGTTGCATGTGCATGCACTGGGTGACAGTTGTTTGTATATGTTGGTGGTGGACCTCTAAGAAAAATTACAGATTGTGTAGTAGGTGTGATGCAGATAATCTGCACTATTTGTACAGTTCAGCCACGGTACAGTGATCGTGTATTAAGATGCCGGTAGCACAGCAGTAACTAACATCGCGCAGAAGTTGACTGGAGTCACGGACCAGGAGTTTCACTGCTGCTTACTGTGTGTGACAAATGAGAGATTGTTGACATTGAGCAGTTGTGTATATTACTTAACTGGTGTTTATATTGTGGATTAGGTACAGCGACAGTATTTCGACAGTGTATATTTCCAGTTTCAATGGCTATTTATTAATAAAAACATAAATTGTTTGTAGGGACTCCTGGTATTCTGACCTATTTTGGGTGCATACACAAGCAGAATACTGAAGCAGTGCTGCGTAGTTAGATCCTTAGGGATACATTGTCATTTGCGCTGTTTAAAAATTGGGGACGTATTCTGTGTGAATCGTGCCAGATTTTAGATTTGATTATTTGGATCAAGGTGCTGGGGAGCTCACACTGGGATGCTATTCCTCGATAGTCTATACATACCCTCCGCGTTCTGTCAGCGCTGGCTTGATGGACTTATTTACACCACAGTGCCGGGAGATTGTCCGTGTTCTGACCCCCGATCCCCCCCCCCCCACCCCCGCCTTACATAAAACAGTCATTGGTATGTAGGCCGGCTTAAAAGGAAACGAAGAGAGTTAGTCAAGGAGACGGTTTCTTCTGGGAGCACAGGAGAGTAGTAAGACTCACTTAAACGTTCTAACATTTTCAAGTGCTTCCTTCTCAAATGTAGCAGTGCAATACATGATAATTGTGGCTTACGTCTCCCTAGCCAACCATCAAAACAGGCCTTAAAGCATATCTCTCAACTGTACAGTGTTTTGCATCATATGTTTATAGACTTTTTTTTCTCATAAAATGTGTGGTTTGCTCGCAAACCACTCTGTATTGAAGTCACTAAGTAATAGCATACAGTTTAGTTTCAGACTTCGTTTCCTTCGGAAAAATGTATGCTTAAAACGTCATTCCAGCAACTTTCTGAGTTTGAGAGCAATATTTAACGTATTTCTGTTTTGGGCCTTTCTCCCAGTTATTTTAGGTTTTGTCCAGATTTGTAGTTTTGAGAGTTTAACAGGTATGCATTAAAGGTAGCTGCGGTAGTATTTTGACCTGTAGTGGTAATGTATTCTATAGGTGAATTAGGACCCTCGCCAGATAGTGAGTGTTTTCCATGTGTTATTATTGTTACTAGAATTTTAAAGTTTTTTCCTAATAAACCAGTATTGTTTATTTTTTTTTTGGGGGGGGGGTAGATTTAAGTCCCTAGTGCAGGCGTTTCTGTTACAGCAGAAGCGTTTGTTGGCAATGTAACAGAAATTATTAGGGTGTGGGGGGGGGGGGGCAACAGTTGAAGTATGTAATCCTGGCAGTACCCTTGCTTATGCTGTATTTTCTGTGGTAATGGTGGTGACCAAGATTAAAAAAAAGTACACCGTTCCGACTTTTCTTCTGTTGGTGTTCTTAGAATTTAACAGAAAAATGTGCCGGTTATAAAATTACCGAGGAAAGTTGTACATTTAGATACTGTATGTGCTACTACCTATAGTTAATACTTTTTTTTTTTCTTTAGCCAAATACAGTAGTTTGGGGTATAGTCCAGCTCTCACTCTCTCTCTTCAGGAGACAGTGTTTCAGAAGTATGAACTTTCAGGAGGCTTTTCCATGGAGTCATTTGCCTAGCTTTCCACCTAGTCGGCTGGCTGTTTACCGATTCTGTTATTTCATTTTAAGTAAGGTGAACTGTTGGCCGCTTTTCACATTTATTTATTACATTTGTTAACCGGGGAAAGTCTGACTGTTGTACGAGCTCGTTTGCAGCGGAGTCCTGGGGAGAAGAGCTCCAAAACACAGTACAATATAAACTGTAGTATTCAGTTTACAGTACTGTCTTTCAGCTTTTCCCGGTTAGGGGTCGCACACAGCGGAACTCTGGTCCGCTAATGATTGGCAGTTGATTTTTACGTGCTGTCTTGCCGGGCCTAACGCAGAATCTTAAATGAAGGAACGCCCATTCACGCATGTCGACACAGAAGATGCTCTAACTGAGAATCGAACGGGCAACGTCTAACTGTGAGGCGACAACGCTACCGCAGTATAGTATTCAGTATACAGTAATGATTTGAAATTATCTTAGTACATCATGCAGTAAGTAAATGCCATTTATCAGACTTGTATGATTTTTGTATAAATAAATTGAAACTTGTGTTCCTGTCAGCAAGATTGTTTTTCCTTTTGCAAGAGATTATGAAATAAATTTTAACAAATTCTCTGCGATTACGTGTCCATTTGCTTTTCATTCATTTTATTATTTTCCTTTGGTGTTGCATTTATCTTTTGAAAATGCATCTGATCTGATTCAGCAAAACAAGTTGTACTGCTTCTTGTGAGTGCACAGCAGTTTTTTAACCGGGTAAGTAACAGCTATTTGAAGTTTGTACTGTAAATCATACCTCTCAAGTGTACCTCATTACGAGGAACGTATCTCATTTGGGGTCTTAAAAAGTTCATGTTCCTCAAAGTTCCACATTAAAAGAGTCTGTCACACATTCAGTGTTAGGGGTTTTTTAAGTGAAATCCATGGTAAATAGAAATTAATCATATTAATTTAATAAAGGATCTTCTTTATAAGTAAAACCAGCATATTTTAACCATGCTATGACCTTCCTAGTTGAAGTTGTTAGTAAGGCATTAGTATGTGTTCCACATTTTGCCCATTTGTTCCACATTATGAAGGCGAGTGTTCCTCATTTTGGAGATGAAAGGTTGAGAGCTATGCTGTAAATGATGTAGTCTCAAGGAGCCCATGACTCTGTATAATGTGCAGTATCCAAACACCTTTGGTGGTTTAAATTGTCAAGATCACTGTATGTCAAAGAAATATGATAGTTTTCCTTTTCTTGAGCTGGGTGCACTGGCAATTCAGAAAAATGGGAACACAGACCCATTGTAATGCCTTTTCTTGCATCAACACAGATTTTACAGTTAGTGGTGCCTGGAAAGGGAAGGGCATCTTTTATTTCTTAATGGCTAAAAAAAAAACAACTGATAAAATTGTTAGGGTGGGAAGAAAGTGTGTAGCTCAGACGTTTAGTGTGATAGCTTCATCTTGTAGACAAACACAACGTGTGAAGCGCGGGAGAGAAGAGTGTCCCCAACACTAGATCAAATTATGGGCTGCCCATAGAACTAAAGGTTCTGTGTGCCTGATGTGCAGTCCCTTAGCATTCCAGGAACTGTCTACTTACTGTCTGTATCCAGTGAACAGAAATGCTATACAGAAGAGGTAAATTCTGTATCCCTAAGTGTATAAAGCAAGAATGTGAGAGTTAAGCTGTTCCATTGTTAAAGTACATTGGTTAAGGGTGCACTAGGAAAAAGAAATTAGCTCTGAGCAGTAGCTTTCATCTTTACCCTATGCCACTAATGCAAAATATTTATAGTAGTATGATTCTAGTATATTGGACAAACTTTTTATAGGTTCATAGATTAGTACAAGGCTAACTTGCTTTGTGGGCCATTTTTAAGCCTAGCCAGTTACCCCATGTAAGAATCAAACCCTGTACCTTGTCTTGTGCCTTTAAGGTAAACACCTTAACCATTATGCCAACCTCCCACCATTGCATTGTCATGTCATGCAAATTCCTTTGTTTCTTAAATTACCAACATTTTATTTCAGAAAAAATAAAGAACCGAAAACAGTTTTAAAAGACCTGTGCTGATCAGATCAGTGGTGTTTATTGGTGTACTGTCTTAAATGAAAATTGTATTTTAATGCAACTGATGAGGTTAATGTGAGCATGGAATGCAGTATGCTAGTAGCCAGAACAAATCTGTGCTATCATTGGGGGTGCTTCCTGACACACACTATTAAATATTGACTAATGGAAGTACACATACATGTAGCACTTGTCATATTAAACAGACTTTTCATGTTCAGAAGCAGAAAAAAATCAAATCTTTGTGATAAAATCAAGTAGTAGCATTATAAATTAACTAGTAATTTTTGTTAAAGCGTATTAAACATTTTTTCAAGACATTCCCTTCCCAGATTTTATACCAACAACTCAGTGCCTCTCCTTTGGTCCATACTGGCATTAGCCAGGAAAATTGTTACAAAAAAGTGGGAAAGTAAAAATATCCTCTGTTTTACTGAATTTGTTTAGCTAAGACTGTTTATAGCAAAGAACTCCAAACTGTAAATTAGAGAACCTCAAATGTCACACATCATTAGTTATCAAGACAAAAATGTAATGATTTATTAGAAAAGTATTGATGGTTTAATTTAACAAATTATTGTTATGGACCTTTCGTTGTGTTTGGTTAAATGTTCAAATTTTGTTTTCAGTTTTTAAAATCTAGTAAAAATAAATTCAAAAACATGTATATTTAAAGAAGCACTTAAACAGCAAAAAGTCAAACCAAAAACACAATTACACCAACACCTTTTCTTTATTCAGCAACAGTGATCTGGCACCTCGGCAGTTCGCCTTCAAGGATCACGTGTAACAATTTCAACTGACTTGTATGCTATACAAACAGCCACTTAACAGGATCCAATAATTCAATTACATTTAAATCACAATCAATGTATACAACCAAAAAATATTCTTTATACACTTAAATATCTCCGTTATATAAATATACAAATATTATTTTGAACTTACAAATATTAACACAGATTATCCATTAATAATTAATATAAAATAAATATATAAATATGAACATAAATACTTAACCATTGGATTTTTGGATGTGACACTATATGGGGAGGGTGAAGATATAGGAAGCAAACCTCAGTTAATGTTTTTACATGCGACTAGCATGCACCCAGAGCACTTATTGAACTCTCTACCCTATGGTGTGGGACTGCTTTCTGAAGGCATGTGTAGAACATCCTGAGGAGTTCTGTCAGCACATGAGTAATGCAAACCTCGGGTAATCATGTAAAACCCTACCAGAGTCCAGAACTGTACAAGCTACAGCTTCCCACAAAGGTGTGTTCAGTCCTGGTGATGTTCTGTGATGGTGGCTGCAGGGCCTTATCACTGCAGAGGGTGCCCACTTCATTATAAGGTTCCCAGCCAGGATAAATCTTATCTAGGCCTTGCACTTTGGGTGAGGAGCTAAGGTGTCTGCTCCTGTTTCAAATTCTGGTATCGGTTTCTCCCCAACCAACTCTATTTGGTTTCATGATTAACTAGTTAATCATAGCAGGAGTCATACTTGGTCTAGTTTGGGGCCATCTAGCAAGAAAGGCAAACATTTACTAAATTAAAGGTCATATGATGCTGATGAATACATTCTGCGTAGCAGTGAAATCCTAGATTGCCTCTGAAATCTACAATAAAACAGATTTATACTCCTCCCTCCCATCACACATTTCTGCGCAATAAGTGTTGACAAGACACGTGTACACACTTCTGTAGCTAAACATAAAGTACACTAACAGTAAATAACAAGCCTGAACATTTGAGTACTCCACAGGTCAGGGAATTGGAAGTTTCTATCTACAGTCCATTGTCTAATGTACAGGGGATATCGTGATAATATCACACTGGTGGTGACATTTCACAGTTGCTTTTGTGCTGAAACTTGTATAATCCTGGAAGAACAGTGATGGGCCCAAACCTTTGTTTTTCTGTTAGCAGTGTTATTCGATATATGCTTTGTGTTTAACAATGCGGCGTAAGTGAGGATATTCCCACTGAAAATGTGTTCCCGTGACGACTGGAATTTCTTTTGTCATTTGTCTGGTGGTATGTCCATTGTTAATTCTTTAACAATGAAGTGTGTGAGGTATACTGCTGCTTAGAAGGATAAAGCTCTGGTTATGGCTGGGGTTTTTCCAGTTGCCTGATATGTCTAGTATGATACATCCCAAAAGGTGCATTATGTTCTGTGATGAGTTTGATCAGTGTAGACTATAGAGAGGTAAGGACTTATTTGGATCTAGAGGTGATACCCTACCCTTTGCAATCAACTGCACTAGCTAGGATTTTCTAACCACTGTTGCAACATGATGATCAATGGACAGGGTATTCTAAACCTATGTTCCAAGGTCTCTTAAAACATATTCATTTTGGAGTGTGGTGTTGTCTATACTGTAAGCTGGGTTGACATTGTTTATCAGATTTGACTGCATTTTTTTTAGCATATTACTTTTAGCCCATTTTCTGTGGACCAGCTATTAACATGTAAGTTCAAGTTTTAGTCTCTGCATATCAGAAGGGGGTTTGAGGATGACACATAGTTTATAGGTACAAGGTGCAGGTTTTGATTCTCACATGGGGTAATTGGCTGGGCTTGGAATGGCCCACAAAGACAGTTAGCCTGGTACAATTTTGTCAGTGCAAATGCCTTGGACTAGCTGGTCAACACCCCCCCCCCCCCCACAAGAGCTGGTAATATTTTGGATTTGGTATAAACCGCTTCACAGCCACTCCCCCTCCATAGGAACTGGCACATATGTCAAAACCTACACCAAAATACTATACGAACATTTATATAGCTGCAGAGAATCAGAAATTATCAGGACAAAATCCTCCTCTCAAGGAAGAGTAACCCTGTCTGGTGGACATCTGCAATAAATAAACTTTGTAATAAAAGGAAAAAAAAATTGCTGTCCAGGACCAAGAAGGAGCAAGTGCCTAATTGGAAGCAATCTCTCCTTGGTCAGAACAAGCAAATTACAGCACTAGTGAAGTCCTTCAAAGCAAACTTTGAGTTCAAAACTGGTCACATCTACTAAAAGTCATAAGGCCTTCACATATGTGCACAGTCTCAAAGGAAGACTTGAATCTGCTCAGAACTAATGGTCAAGGGTGCCAAATTCACAAATACTGTAGATATAGCCAACCTGCTGGCAAACCGGTTCAGTGAAAACTTCACCCTCTGCCCCCCCCCCATCAATAAATTAGGACATCCCCAGCACCTGCCCCCCTTCCCTTATCTGTAGGGAGCAAGTCATCACTGCCTTCTCAGCCTCCATGGGACCTGATAACATTCCGGGCTGTATCCTACATGAACTCAGGCAGGAACTTGTAGCACCATTAGGCAGACTATTCAACCAAAGCCTGAGTACCGGCTTCATCCCAGCTGAGTGGAGGACAGTCACTGTCATCCCTTTGCACAAAGGTGGAGCATCCACCAATCCAGGAAATGGAAGACCCATCAGCCTAACTAGACTTATTTGCAAGGCCATGGAACGGGTTGTCATGGACCCCATTAACAAGGACATTTATAATCTCCAAACACTCAATCCAACACAGTTTGGTTTCGTTAAAGGCAGGAACTTGTAGCACCATTAGGCAGACTATTCAACCAAAGCCTGAGTACCGGCTTCATCCCAGCCGAGTGGAGGACAGTCACTGTCATCCCTTTGCACAAAGGTGAAGCATCCACCAATCCAGGAAATGGAAGACCCATCAGCCTAACTAGCCTTATTTGCAAGGCCATGGAATGGGTTGTCATGGACCTCATTGCATTAACAGACATTTATAATCTCCAAACACTCAATCCAACACAGTTTTGTTTTGTTAAGGGAAGGTCATGCCTGTTAAATTTGGTCAACTTCTCTGAGACAGTCACCAAAGCCATGGTTGAGGAGAAGACTGTGCACACTGCCTACCTTGACCTGGCCAAAGCCTTCAATACTATTCCCCACTCTGGTATAATAGATAAACTCTCTCAACTAGGCATCAATCTGTATGTTACCAGATGGGAAGCAAACTGGCTCACTGATGGAACCCATTTAGTCAAAATAGGGGAAGCCACCTCAAGCAGTAGACCCATAACGAGCGATGTACCCCAGGGATTGGTCTTGGGGGCTCTGTTTTGATAGCAAACTGACTTTTGACCAGCATATTGCCCTTGTTGTATCTATGTGATCTACCTCATTAGTAAGGGTATCCCATCCAGGGACAAGGTCATAACATCCCTGTAGTCTTCCCTTATAAGACCCATTAATGAGTACAATGCCCCGTTCAGCATGTACCTCACAAAGCACATGAAGCAGCTGGAGAGCCCACAGAGGTTCCTCACCAGGAGAATCCAGGGCCTCAAACATCTACCCTACACAGGCTGCTCAGTCTCATACAGCCTCTTCAGAGGTGACCTATGTCTGGCATACAAAGCAATCTCAGACCCTGCTTTGATGGGACTGCTGCATATCCACAAGTCAAACTCCACTCGAGTAACCCGCATGCACGACCTCAACCTGGTCTGTGATATCAGTAGGACTTAGTGGGACAGATTTGTGTCCCAGTGACTCCCCCTTCTGTGGAATAGGCTCCTTCTCCACGTCAGGCAGAGTACCTCATTAACCCTTTTTAAGCATAGCCTGGATAACTGGATGGGAAGCAGAAAATACACCCCTGCTGGACAGGGGCATTGGGTTCTGACATGGGCTAAATTCTTGGCTAGGCTTTTAAGGGCCTCAGGGCTAATAGCCTAGTAACTTCCTGTGATAAAACAAATATTTTATTTACAGCTACAGTATTTTAAACTGACAGGGGGATTTGCCTTCACCCTTGCTAGCAGAATATACTAATAAAGAGGTCATGCAACCTGTAAGTTAAAGGCATTATTTTTTAAAGTAAATGAGCCACTCTTATTTTGAAGTAATGCAAGTTCACTCAGAGTTAGTATATTTCAATCGTGTTCAACCATTTTACATGAAGGGTCAAATGTGGTACTGCTTGACTTTCTGGGGGCTGATGCTAAGACTGGCATAACATTTGTCGTTTTCAAACAAGAATCCTTGTTTATGAAGCCTAATAGATAGCAGTAGGCATATTCCTGAACTGCTGCACAACCCATCCTTTTACCTGCGTAGTTGGCCTTTTAGCAGGGTACTCGTGTACAGAACAGTCAGGAGTGCAGTTCCCCTCCTAAGGATTGTATCTAAGCCTTAACTTTTTATTTGTTTTCTGGGGTACAGCACTGATCTCCATGGACCTTTTTCAGGCTCAGCCCAGGAACAGTGTCTGGTTAAGTGACTTGCTTAGTCATACAGTTAGGTAATGGAAGTTGAGGGAATCAAACTGTGCACCACTGGACCCTCATCTTATGTGCTGTATCAAAAATTGTACCCTGTTTGGCGAAATATTTTTGGTTGTTTTTCCTTCTGATGTAACAGTAATGCAGTAAAGGCATACTTTGAATATGGACTGGATGCTGTTACCGTATATAAATGCAGTAAACTCAATGTAATGAACATTTGAGTATAGTCCAGCTTTACAGTACAGGACTATATTTCTGAAATGATTTGACATTTTCTAGTAAATGTTTTGAACATCAAATCCAAATATTCAAATATAAGCCATACTGTTTTAAGTGTAGATATAGTAAAACAGCTGCATATTGATTTCTGAGTGCCAAGTCACAATTCCCAGCAAGGGAATGCTTCCTTTTTTTTCTGTAAGACTTCAGATGCCAGAAAACTTCACTTTCAGACCGGGATGAGAATTTAGTTCTTTTATTGTAAAACTATACTATATAATATTACAGTTGCATATTTGTTCTGTGTGAGAAAAAAATGAAAATGTGCATATTTGTTACAAAATGACTCTGAAGACATTTGTGTTATCAATATTGGGAAACTAAAAAAAAACCTGAAAGCCAAAACAGTGATTTTGTCTTCATTGTGCTTCTAAAAGTGCAGCAAACAAGACAGATTCCTGGCTACATCCCAGATGACTGTGGTTTAACTAGCAGCCTGGCACTAGAGCAGCCATGCAGGGGAGAGGAAGGAGTGAATGGGGCATGGTCTGCTTGCCTTTCCCAGTTCTATTCTGTTCTGTTAACTCTATTATGCACAGAATATATTTTCCTTTTCTAAATTTCTACTTAGAAACATACTTTCTTTGTATTGTCTCCCGAGATCAGACTACTGTAGGGAAAGGGTGCAAATTCTTGGTAATTTTCAAACTTTCTAGCTGGTATTTCAAGTACTTCAACTTTTAACAGTTTGAGCACTTGAATTAAACCCATAAGTGTGTGTGTATTATAGATAAGTAGTAGGCTGCAAGCTAGCTGCCCTTGTAAGCCATTTTAAGCCTAGCCAATTTCCCACAAAGGTGAAAGTCAAACTCTACCTTTTTATGTGGGAGGCATGTACCTTTTAATAGTTATGTCAACTCCCACTGTTTTATAATATAAATGTATGTTTTAGAACAAGAACATGAACTTTAGTACTGTTAACATAACTACAGGAACTAGACAGAAAAGGCAGTTTCCTTTCCACATTTCCTTATATGGTGATCAATAACATGGCTTTGCTATATTAAAATGTCACTGTTGTAATTTCAGTGATCTAAGATGACAGAAAATGTTTTGAGGTTGGAATTGGTTTTGTAAAGTAGAAAAGGGTGGAAGATGGCCAGAACAAGTAGAAAAAAAGTAGCTGCCTAAACAGGAGAATCATCTGAAGGCAAGAAGAAAGTAATCTTGATGAAATGCTCATTTTAAATATATTTATTCCTGCAGTTCATATCTGAGAAGGTTCAGTAAAACAGTTTAAAGGTACACTTAGTGATGCGTCCGAAATGCCAAGAGACTTGCCTGATTTGGAGATGCGAGGTAAAGCTGTAAAAATCCCCTAGTCACAAAATTAAGCTTTACTTTGTCTTTGGCCCTGCACTAGAGGGGTGTCATATTGATTCTAAAATCATCTCGTGTTGTCTTGGTCTATGCTAACGGTGTGGAATGGGGCTGGGGACCTTGGTTAATCTTTTGTGTTTGGATAGCCACAGTAAGTAACTCTTTACTGGTAGCGCAGCATGTGCCAAGGCTCTGTAGTCCACTATCGAATTAAGTCATATCCACTCTATTTTAAAATATGAACTCAGTTCTGTTCTGTCATACATATTTCAGGCATGCATTAGAATTCAAGAGTGCTACATTTTCCAGTGCAAAACCTCCCAAATTCTGCATCTTAACAGGGATTTGGGCTGTCTTATTAGATGCTTTGCCCTTGTCATGGAAGAACATTCATCCATGTCTTCCCATTTATTCTGAGTGCTGCTTAATACACAGGGGAGACATCTGAAGATTATCATACCAACAGTTTGCTCATAACAGAATTTCTTTTCTGCTATATCAGTCATTTTAAGTAACTTCCCAGCCACTTCTGTATTACTTGTGAAATTTGCTGTCTCAGAACCAAGATATTTTGAAGTGTTGCGGCCTAAAATCTAAGAAACCACAAGTTTTGACATATTTGACATCAGTGTTTCACTTCAGCATATGTGACTGACCGTGTACTCCTGTGGACCAGGGTTTGATGCCCTCAGCTTCTGCTTGAAATTCAAATTAATGAATAAATGGAAGCTTGTTGTCTAGAAAGAACTTCATCTTTTGTTGTGCTACTTTGCTAATGTTTTGAATTACTTCCTTTTCTTGTAGAAACTATTCTGCATTGGTCCCAGTGTTAAGATTAGTTTCTGACTCATTTTGACTTTTGTGAAGGTTAGGTTCATAGGCTGGTACTAGGCTATACAAGCCTAGTCATAACAAATCCCTGGCTATTTAGTGTTGGCCTGTACTTCTACTTAAGGTAATAGTCCAGATGAATATGATGTGAAGTTTGTCAGACTAACAACACAATCGCAGCATTTGTACTCAGTGGTGCAAAAAGCAGCACATTTGCCTTTGGTGCTGGATGTTAAATTCCCACTTCAGGTGATTGTATACCTCGCAGTGCAGTATTGGGTGGTGTTACACTTGTAAGTGTGCCAGTCTTTGGATAAGACATTAACTCAATGTCTAATCTGCTTGAGTTGGTGGGAGCTTAGATCGATGTATGAGATCCCACAGCACCTATTGATTCCCCTGTCAAAATTTCCCTTGGTGGTGTAAATATCACTTTGGCTCTCCCCTCAAAAGAGGCCGTTAGCCTAATGGGACTAACCCAGTCAACAAAAGATAAATAAATGTGTACTTTCTTTAGAAGACTTCTCTGCCTGATACCACATATTTGGAACTCTGTGCCTATATAGGACATAGCTTTTGTTTGAGTCTTTTGCCTCAGTAGAATCTTGTTTTAATTGAAAGCTGTTTTCTTACACATCTCAACAGTCAGGATCTTTGGAGTTTGTGTCTTGGGTTTGGAGAGCTGTTTCTGGAGAGCCTGGAAAGCCTGTGTAGAGCTAAGGCTAATTTTGTTATTGCAGGCCTCCGAGGGCTGTTGTCTTGAACCTTCCAGGTGTCCTAACTCAGCTGCTTTAGAATACATTGCAAGTATCCATGAATATTGCTGGCTGAAGCTGTCTCAAGTAATCTAGGTTGGTAAATTCCTGCAAACACTTTTGTTTTTCTTCAGTGAGATCTCAGCCAGCATCCACCTACCCCATTCTCCAGGAGGATTTGGCTGAGTGGTTCCTTGTCATTTTAAGTGTAGCTGGACATGGTCTTTCAGAAAATCTTTTGACTGCAAACAGTGAGATTGTATGATGAAAGGCTTATTAAGCACTTGCTGAAGACCTGAGAACCTTGCCCAATTGGTGGAATACGCAAAGGATAAGCATCTGGTAGATTTTTTTAAGCATTGCTATGGATTGGTATTCCATCAATGGAGTTAATTCTAGATGGAATGTGTTCAGTCAGTAATGGATTGACAGTTAATATTTTATTTTTAAGGATTATTTTCTATGGATTGTCAGTTAGTAATTTTATTTTTAAGGATTATTTTCTATGGATTGTATCACTGAATTAGTGTGAGTTTTTGACCACCTTCCTGAGAATACATATTTCTGTCATGACCATCCCTTCAGGGCAGATTGATGGAAACGTGACTCTTCTCAGTGTTTTGATTAGGGGCCAAGTTCTTAAGATCAGTCATTCTGCAGTACAGTGGGATTCATTTATGCAGATGGGGTGTGTGTGTGTATGTGTGTTTGTTTCAATTTAAAACAATGCCGTCATTTTTATAATGCTGTCTGTTGTGAAGTCCTGTGCTACTACTAATGCCACCCTTGCCTTTGTTTATATATTGGTGCCTCTGGGCTTCCAGACTCTCCTGAATAAGAAGGAACTGCATCTATCATTTTTGTCAATCTCAGTGTGAAGACGTAGGTAATTATTTCAGTAGTTCCTTGTAGGATTAAACACCGTAATCTCTGTGTTTCTTTACCAGCACATTGTACCCCTTTGGGCAGAAGTAATTTCTTTTGACTGCTAATACGTGTGAACATTTGACAGTAAAGTAAGGATGCACTCTTCCCAATCTATTATATTCAGTTGCAAGAGCTTGGAACCCCTTAAATCAACATTATTATACAGAAGCTTGCGTGAAGATCTCCTTCCTTTTTTAACTCCTAGAATAGTTCTAAATGGAGTACTGTAGTTAAATGACTGCCTTAGTGTTGGTGTTAGGGTTTATATCACAACATCGAATCATCATAATTTCAAATCGCGTTACATCGAATTGAATACATCGAAACAGAAAAAAGCCACAACATGTGGAGTGTATATTAAAAACAAATTGCTCCATGCAGGGGGCAAGACCCCCTGCCACTTAACTATACCACTTCGGAGATTGCACTTCAGTGCACTAAAGTGTGGAAATGGAAGATTTCCATTTCCTACACTGTAGCACGATCTTGGAGTTGGTATATTTAAGTAGCTGGGGGTGGGGCACAGCCCCCCACGTGGGGGGTACAGGGGGTCTTGTCCCCCTGCCTACACCCTTAATGTGTCATGTCCCATTGACAGCCTTTTGATGTTTTCCCGGTTCGATGTTGCATGATTTGTAAGTATGATGATTCGATGTTGATATAAACCCATGTTGCTAAAATTAAATGACATCATAGTTATCAGTAGTGAATAAAAGTTGGAAGTAAAGGTAATTATGTAAACAGTCACCATTTTCTAAAAGGAAAGGTGTTTGCTGTAGTGAGGCCTTAGACGCTTCACTGCAGTCTGTGATTACAACAGTAGTGAATGTTTTTGTGGTTGAAATCAATGGGCATTTGGTTTTAGAGACTGTCTACTTGTTAGACATATATAGTTTTGTTTAATAAAATTCGTTAGTCTGTTCAGATATAACTGAAATTCATCTTTTTATCTTTTTCAGGTCTTTTGGTGCCTATTTTGCACTTTCCACTGTCATCTCTGGCAGGAATCGTGCCCGCTCTAATTCAAGGAGATCTTATCGTTTCCGCTGTAATAATTCAAGGAGATTTAGTCAGATAAACAGTAGAAGACATGTCTCTTCTGGCGGCTCTCAACCTCGACTTAGAAGATTCCATGCTGCAAGCTAGCGTGGCCTTCTGGAGGCCGGAGCATGTGAAGCTCCCTGTCCATGCATTGGTCTGCAGAAATCTGCCGGGGCTAGTAGAGAATGGAAACTCCAATAGGGCAGTGTGCAGAGAACAGACTGCACTTACAGGTGTGTATGGTAAAACTGAATATCCCAACCATCTAACCACTGGAAAAAGATGAATAATTTTGAACAATCTGCTTAGTTTATGGAGTACAAATATGGAACTTTTTGTCAGTACAGTCATAGAAATGTTTTATTAATTTTTTTCAAAGTTTCGTATTTCTTTTAAGTAACTGGAAACAAGATTGCAACATTTTACGCAGTAAGAGATGGCAATAGCACTGCAAGGGTACAACATTTTGGAAAATCTGTTACTTGTTAATGTTAACACGTTTCAAATATGTATGATAATTTTACCCCATATGGTGACAACATTTAAAAAAAAAAACTTAAAACTGTCAGGTAATACTAGGCTCTCTAAACTCGCCAACATCTAAGAATATAAATTAGCAGTTAACTTTGCTGTTTTTTGTTTGCATTGCAGAAAAGTATTCTTCCAAAAACCAGATTCTTCTGTAACATTGCTTTAAGAATGCCTTTAGTCTAGATAGAATGCCTTTAGTCTAGATATAAAAACTCAGAAATGGAAGACCTTGCACTACCGTTTCTGTGCATAGTCTGTATGCTTGGTCCAAACTCCATGTTTAATTGCCAAAGATGCTGTGATGGTTATTGCATCTTGGTTGCATGTTTTTAGACCGATCTGCTTTCAATGTGTTATCAGTCTGTATATTTCAGAAAGGATCCAGAGTTTTTTTGTATCCCTTTTGTTTATTCATTCCACATAAAAGTAGTAAGCTTCACTATAACGATGGTCCAAGATGAAAAAGAAGTCTCAGTATAGTTTCAGTGTACAGTGCTATCAAAAGTAGCATTGTCGTACTATCTGAACAGATGTAGTACTGTATTTCCATATACATTTCAAAATTCTATAGCAAATATACACAAACTTTTCTTTTAGGTAGTTATGTGGCCCTACCACTATCTGAAAGTAGTTCTTGTCTTTGAGCTCCTACCACAAAACAGTATTTTTAACCACTGTTGTGGTTATGGATGAAACTTTCTTGATTGATTGCAAGTAATAATGAAAGGCCTGAGACTGTGTAGATGTAGGGATTCATAAAGGTTACCACAAGATGTACACCTTGTGTTAACCATTATGAATCCCCCTGTAGCCGTGTGTGGGGGTTAATTTCTCTTGATATACACAGCTTATTTTTTTAGTATTTTACATGTTTGTTTCTCATCTCTTTCTTGTTTTTCATCTACAGGCGATGGGTTTACCGACTGGATGACTGAGAGGATGGACTTTTCTTCCTTCCTCCCAGATTCTGATGTGTCATCTCTGCAGGCCCCAACCCAGGATCTGGAGACCATGGCTACGATGCTTAAGAATGAGCTCGAGCAGATGGAAGACTACTTCCTCGAAGAGACCCTGTCCCCCAGTGTTGCTAGACCACCTGATCAGGTGGCGCCATGCACACCCCCATCACAGGAGACTTCTGTCCAGTTTGTATATCCTGTTGCTGAACTGGGGACTCCTGTACCTGTATTCGAGCCCCTTCTTTCCCATCCTATGGCCTCCAGCTCGGCAGTGTTAGAAACATTAGACTCTGGCTGTCTTGAGTTGTTGAATTTGTACAGTACGGATCCACATAAATTCCAGGATGGAGCAGAGTATGTGCGAGAGGGCTTTCTTGATGTGTCTGGTCAGACAGAGTCACTGATGCAGCAGGGAAAAGTGAGGAGCTCACGGCCTACACCTTATGACCATCCTGACAGCCCACTAAATAAAGATGTAGTTGGTTCCAAAGTCATGGGAGCAGATGGAAGGAGAACACAGGGTGGTGACAGGAAACAGAAGAAGAGAGATCAAAATAAGACTGCAGCACTAAGGTATCGACAGAGAAAGAGGGCTGAACATGAAGCTTTGGATGAGGAATGTCAGGATTTGGAGGCCAAAAACAGAGAACTGAAAGAGAAAGCAGAGTCTATTGAGAGGGAGATCCAGTATGTTAAAGATCTTCTTATTGAAGTTTACAAGGCCAGAAGTGAGAGACTCAGAAACACCTGAGATTTTTATTTTCAATAAAGACTTGAGATATTCTTGCATGATTTTCATGGACCACTTTAATAGTACTGCAGGGTCTTCCAAAACTATTTTCTTTAGTTGCAGCTACATAGAATAGCACTGAAACTAAAACAAATGTTCTTTTATAGTAAGTTTTATAGTACAGTTATCTGCCACAGATAAGCCTTTCCTGTGGGCATTTATTTGTGATTATATATGAAAACTGTTTTTCATAAGGTTGAGTTCTGTAGTAATCTATTTGTTTATCTTTTATGTGTCTGATTTTTCTTTTTCTTAAGTTAAGCAAATGCATTTTGTAGGATGTCTTATTCTTTTTGTAAAGGAGTTAGTCATTGTGTTCATGTTACTGCCCCACTACTCAGAGGTATTTGCAATTTAATTAAGTAGAGATAGACATAATTAAATGAAAATGTGTTACCTGAAAGTGTAGTCGTCTAGTAGGTGTCGGTGTGGCTTCTTTGAAGTAAAACATATGTAGTAATCAGAAGCAACCATGTCTGTTTGCATCTGATAGAAGAGCAGGTAGGTTAAGATGAATGTTTCTGGGTTAATTATAAACTTGGTTGTTGCATGTAAGCATTAAAAGGATATGATAGGTACTGCTGTTCCTTGAAATAAATAATACGGAAGACACACTGGAGCATTTGGGATGGTGAGTAAAAGAAATGTAAGACAAAGAGAAGGCGTAGGTGTGATGCTGATGTTTAGGGGTTGAATAGGATTGGAAATTGACAAACTGAGCAGGCTTAGTGATGATTTTCTGTTCATTAAAAAACTGTCATGGGTTCTCCGATATGAAGTCCTTGTCACATCTGTTATTTCTTTGTTACCTCAAAAGTATGTCTTAAGCCCGCGATGAAACTGTTTGCCTTCATTATAGGTTGCTGTTGGGCTTTATCACCATGCAAACCACACAGGCTGACATACAAAACATTAACTGTGTCAGGAGGCATATTAAGAAGTTTTGAGTTAGCAAAATTACTATTGGGACCTTTTGCTATGCTTCAAGGGCTGCTGCAGCATTAAAGATGTTTTGCAGAGATGGGTGGAGTTAAAAGGTGCTGCACAATATCAGGATTATCTTGGCTGTAAATGCAGTTCAGAAAGAAAGAAATGGATCTATCTGATCCAGAGACACAGTTTAGGATGAGGTTCAGAGATATGAAAAGTTTTCCTTAAAGGTGGTCAGAATATGCTTCAAAAGAAAGAGTGGGTAACACTGTACTCGGTCATTACTACGTGTATACTTAGGTAAAAGGTAAGGTGCACTGAATAAAGTGTTAGTGACAAATAACTAAAGTTCTGTTGAGTTTCACTTTGCTTATACCATCACCCCAAAAGGAGTTCACTGTGCATGAGATGTAGCAGTACCTTGCCTGAACAGCTTAAGTAGGTGTTGGCTATACATGAGACTGTTTATTTATTGAAGTCCAGAGTGTATACAATTATAAATATATAGTCCACAGAATGTGTCCATTGCTATTGAGTCATATCTGACATAACAGAGGTAACCACCTGTCACAAGTTATTGGACTAATTACTCAGTACCAAAGCTATATATGGCATTTTTTGTAACAAAATGTTGTTGCCTAATGCTGTATAACTGATACCTTACCAGTGTAAGGTTTAAATGTGTGTTGAGGCAAGTACTTGCTCAGTTATAAGGGATTAGTGTATGGTAGTAAGGCACCTTCTGAGGAGGTTGGACCTGGGGCTAGCTACCTGATCCCATAAAACCTGTACCTGCTACAGGAACAACAAGTGCTGAAGAGTGCTTTTTGCCTGATGTGCTGTATGCACAGGAGTGAATCCAGGATGTAGTATTAAGACCTGAATCCAGGATATAGTAGTAAGACCTCATTGTCAGACATGCTGACTAGTGACAGCAAACGCACATAGGGTCATAGGTTAGTACTAGGCTAACTGCCCTCGTGGCCCATTTTATGCCTAGCCAATTACCCCATGTAAGAATCAAACCCTGCACCTTGCGTCTGCAAGGTAAACAACTTAACCATTATGCCAACCTCCCACCCCAAATAATGAACATTGCCAAGTCTCAAACCTAGGACCTGTACACACTAGTCAGAGCAATGTATCACTACACCATCTGAGCATTTAATTACTTGCTCATATGTAATACTTCTGTACAGCAGCAGGCATAAGGTGTGTATGCACTCGTAATGTACAGTTTTGATTAACTAAAATGTAATCCTCTCTTTCTCAAGATTTGTTCTTTAGTCCATATGTGACAGATAAAACTATGAGGGATTTAGGTAATATTAGAAAATGATGTGTAATCAATACTGTTAGGTTTTAGAGCATTTTTTCTACAGTCACATCTTCCCGATTCATATCGGGGAATAATAGAAGAAATGCGGTGTTTGATAAATTCCTAATTGTTAAATGATTACTACAGGAGGAAGAAAGGAAGCAATGGGATTGCACAGGAAAAAAGTGGAGCACAGTTCTCACAGGCATTGTATACAGAGCCCTTTTTATGATGAAGCTTATAACATTCCTGATCCACCGTAAGGGACATCTAGTATTGGAGCATACTCAAGACGTTGCATTTTAGGGCGTGTTTCTGTCAAATGCAGAGGGAAAGTAGAGCTCAGGTATAGATGTGGGCAATCATTTGAAAACAAATTGTCAAGCAGTAAGGTTCACAAATACTGCAGTCAGATGAAACAAAAGTGAGGATTCTGGACTTCAGGAGAGCAGATAATGACAAATGAGAAAGTGCCCCAGCAAAGACAGCATGGATGAAAAAGGGAAATCAGTGAAAATAAATATGCAAATCAAATTAAAAAATCTACTTCACAACTTGAGGTGATTATTGGTCAGTGAAAATTGTGTTTTGGGAATAAAATGAAACAAAGAATAAAGTTGGAGAATATTAATTAATGCTGGAAAAGTATTCAGAAAAGCAAAATTCATAGACTAAAGAAAGGACAGTTTTAAGCCTTGTCCATGTATGAAAAAAATGTTTTATTAATTTTTATGTCTCATTGTGATGCAATTTATTTTTCTTCATAAGAAAAAAGGTTGTTTTACCTACTTTTTTTTTTTTGTTACTATGCTATAGTTTGTTTTTAAATATGTGGTCTCTTGTCAGATGTTGGAATTAATTGACTAGCTGTGCCTGTTTATACAAAGTTATATCAGCATAGTCTGTGCTTTATGTTTGTACTTCAAAGTGTTGTATTGTGTCTATTAAATTGGCTTTTTTTATTTTGTCTAGTGCTGCATTTTTTTTAGGGGGGCTATTGATTGCTTTTGTTGTATTTCCTTCTCAAAGGTCATAGTATTAAGGTAATTTTCGAGTTGCATGATCATATCCTTAGGTTCATAGGTGCTTAGTAGGCTAATGGCCCTGGAGCCTTTACAAGCCTAGCCCACAAGATTACCCTGGTATCGTGCCACCCAGTAGTGGGTCCCAGTGCCTGTGTCGAGTAGATCCACTGGAGTGATCCCTGGGGTGATTTTTTTATTTCCCATCCACTCAAGATTTCTCTCTTGAAGAGGACCAGTGAGGTGCTGTGTTTGACATGTATGGGAAGTCTGTTCCATAGCATGGGCAGTCTCTGGGTTATGAACCTGTCCTTCCAGCATGTTCTGTTGATTGTGGTAATGAGGTTGAGATCTCTGGAGCGTGTTGTGTGGAGGGATTGGGATTTCTTTAGATGTAGCATTTCTAACAGAGCTGGGTCAGACATGGCTTTGTCAGTCAAGCAGAGATCGCCTCTAAGTAGGTGATATGAGACAGAGAATAGTTGGAGTTTTTTGAGTCTGTCCATATAGGGCAAGTGTTTAAGGCCTCTTTGTGGTCTACATGTGTACTGCTTATGTAAGTTTTAAATCAGGGGTGCCCAACAATTTTGGCTCAGGAGCCAGTTACCATACTTGTTAATTAAGGTTTAGGGGGCCACATTACTATAGGACATACTGTTCCCTTGGTCAGGAATGTTCCTTAATGCATTTCTACATTTTCCTCTGATATCCAAAGTAATTCTGAAGATTCAGAAGGACTTTCCAGAAATTGTGGTGTCTCCCTTTTGGCCTTTGCAGTATTGGTCCTCCCTTTTTTTGGAATTAGTCAACAGCAGTTACTCCAAGCTTCCTCGCAGACTGGACGTACTCACACTGAACAAGGGGAGTTTCATACACCCCAGTCTCACAATAACTTCAACTAACTGCCTGAGAGATTCAGTTTTGATTTTTGGAATAGAGTAATTGTCTGGATTAGAAACAAGTATCCAGTCAAGAGTTGCACTTGGGGTATTGCTGTTATGCATATGGGTGGCAAGGGTAACGAGCAGGGTGTAACTATAGAAGTTTATCCTATTAGTAGGGGAGTCGATCATCAGACCCTGCCAGTTAATGTTGATATCGCCCATAATTATAGTCTCATTACTGATGTTTTCTGATATCCAAAAGAGGATATTTTGCTTGTTTTGGCCAGAGGGTATATATAGACCGACAATGCATAGTTTTGTTTTGTTAATTTGTAAGGTTCCGATTAGAATTTCAGCATTGTTAAAAGTTGGTATTTCTTTAGGGAAAGGTGAGATTGTAATGGTGTTGGGAAAGATTAAGGCCACCTTGCCACCTTTTTTGTTGGTTCTGTCTTTTCTGAGTGTACTATAGCCTGGAGGTGTTATTTCAGTATCAGGGATATAGGGTTTTAGCCAAGTTTCGGTGACTACTAGGATGTCTGGGGTGTATTGATTTTAACCAAGCATGAAATTGTGTGGTTTTGTTAGATACATGTATTTAGGGTTGCTAGAAGAATATTTTTATTGGTCAGGCTGTTAGCAGAGGAAGCTGTAGTTGGGGGCCATGGGATGGGGTGGATGTCCCCACACAGAGACAATGTGTTTGGAGAGATAATGTCTGAGGTAGTGGGTAGATTTATTGTTGCTGACTTAAGTAGAGGGTAGATTTAATAGTGATTGTGTCTGGAACGAGTTTTAGTTTTGAGAGATACATAAAGTGATATTGAATTAGGTTAGGCTGGCTGATATGTTCCTAAAGCTTTTTATGGGGTTGTCATGATGTAGAGGAAGAGAAGAGTGTGTAATTTATTGCAGAGGTTGGGGAATGGTTTGAGTAGGTGATGTAGATTAGAAGACTGATATATAATGTTCAAAGCAGGTAAGGGAGAAGGTAGCACAATTTTAGTGACATGGTGTAGTGTGAGTTCTAAAAGCTAGGGGTAGTGGACTGGGCATTGGAGTGCACATTGTGAAGCTTTAAGGTGGAGCTAGTGTAGTAATGGGTTTAGAGTTGTGGTGCTGATTGGATGTATGGAGGCAGGGGAGTTTGTAATTGGACAGCAGGTTGTAGGGGGTGGAGTAATGGTTAGTATTAATCTAGAGGAAGCAGGAAAAATGAAGTCTTAAGCCAATGTAGTCCATACTGCTTATTGAATGCCATCTGGATACAGCAAATTGTACAAGTCTTCCTCCAGACAGAATGCACATACTCGGTTTCAATCCAGCACCATCTGAACCACCTGTCTTTATCAACATTCTTGGTACTCCAGATATTGGAGTCGATGACCTCAACTGTAGTCATGATTCCTGACACGTGCTTCTACATGGGAATAAAGCAGTTGCCACTCGAATCTAGTGGTCTCCTTATTTAGACCATCCTGCAACAACCCCCATAATCATTACTTGATTGTGCAAAGATTACTTGAAACGGTGGCTCTCCTCTCCCACTATTTCAGGTTTGTCAATGAGTGATTACTTCACATCAGTTTTGGATCATAATGCACATTCCAGGGAAAGGTGACTATCTCACAGATGGGCACTGTAGGTTCCGGTCCAACAGTAGACCATCAAATATTTGATTTCTGGGGTCAACCTTTCTGTGGTTTCTTTGCATCCCCAACCAACATAAAGTGTAATTGTTTTACTTTAATTGGCCCAGGACGGTCCCCAAGATATGACCTTGTCAAACACTCACCCACCAAACTTCTGTATGCTTCCCCCCAATGTCAGGATTCAACAGAAAGCAGTATTACATAAATCAATGTGATCCTCATTGCCCCGTGCTGGCCACAGCAAATTTAGTTTCCCTTGCCTTGCTTGGCAAAGTATATATAGCTTCTAGACCCCCATCGAGATCTACTATCGCACCCATTGAGTCGGCCTCACCTGGACTTACTCAGTCTCAATTTAACAATTTCATTTCCCCAGGTTCCTTAATGGTCAAAGACCTTTTGTTGTTTGAGAGTGAGATTCACATTCTTTCTGCATCCAAAAAAGAACCCACTAGCAGACCATGCAGAGGTAAATGGCCAAAAAAGTAGGGCATTAACCCCTTCTCAGTATCAGTTCCTAAAATCCTTAAATTTCTTTCAGAATTGTGTGAAAAGCGTTCCATTTACTGAACAGTTAATCTTCAGAAAACTTCTACATCCAACTTCAGAAATTCTACTCTGGATGAAATGTATGTCTTGGAAACTTGATCTACATTGTATAATTTCACCAAACATTATGAAATGGACATCTTCTCCATATCCACTGCTTCCTTTGGGACAACAGTCCTAAAATGTATTCTGTCAAGAGCACCACCTAGTAATACAGGTAGCATGAGATTCTGAGCCATCTCTCAGATCAGGCAGCACAAAATGAATAGGAAACTGAAGTTATGTACTCACAATAATGCAGAATCCTTTCATCCTATGTCTATCTGATATAACATCCTTCCCACCATCCCCTATCCAAATCAACATTTTCTGAGGACCTGGGTGGCCATCTGGAAGTTCTGCCCATTTCTCATACATTCCTGCATGAGTCATGACCTATTAGTCAGCAAACTTGATCTGAACAAAGTCAGTACCCAAGGGGTTTATGGGAAGGCAATATCTTAAAGGAACCCAATTCTTGGAGCACTTCCAGAGCCAGAACTGATCCGACTAGTGTTTCAGTACCCATTAGTCATATCAGATGGACTAGAATGAAAGGATCCAGTGCTATAGTTAGTACATAATATGAGAGATTCACAGTTTCCTTGCAAAACACATTTGGCCAGATTCAGGAAGGCTTACACAGAGTTTAAGAGTAGTGTAATCCTCCGTGTAAGCCTCCCGATTCAGGAACAGCCCAAACCTCTGTGTAAGAGACAGCTAACACGTCTCTTACACGGACTGGGCGTGGAAATGCTCAATACCTCATTTGTGGCTCAAAGATATGCAAATGAGGTATCTGAGTGATCCACGAAGCTGAAACCAGTCCGTGTAACGGACGTGTTAGCTGCAGAAATGTACTCAGCTGACAACTGAGTACATTTCTGCAAAATCAAAAACGGAGCTATGTTGGCTCCAAATAAAGGGTGCATATGTATCATTAAGCATGCCAATGGCCAAATATGTGGCCATTGGCATGAAAAAGTGTTGCAAAAATATGTTATATAACTTTTTTTTTCGTGGGATTATGATGTGTAACTGCAGCGCACACCCGCGCAAATGGGGTGCGCTACCTAAAACTGAAAACCGAAGCTTATAAGCCCACAATTGTGGGATTTATGTATTACATGGAATGTCAATGGAGGGACTTGCAGACCAAAAACAATATGGCCTCCGTTTAGTGGTTGCCAAGGGGGGGAAAGCTCCGTGTAAGACATGTAACTAAGCATTACTAGGCAATCCTATGTAAATGAGGGTTACAATACTGAATCACACTGCCACATAGGTAATGAGCACTTTCTGAGTAGTGTAAGAGTTAGAGAAGGGGGAGGAACAGAGTAAGAGGTAGGTGACATCACGGGGGGGATAGAAACAAATGTACCAGATTGGAGGGCAATGTAAGGTAACAGATGACAGACATCAGGGAGGGAGGTGTGTCTCAGCAGAACACTAGGAAAGTCAAGAAATTGAGGGTATACGTTATCCCTACACTCAAAGTTTCTTGATATACGTGCATGCGCACGTGTGCGCCCGTGTAAGGCAGGTTCAACATGTGGGAGCGTGTTGCAAACCGTTTACAACGGTTTGCGCGGGCGTGCAAGTGTGTAAGGCAGCGTGCGCGTGTTTTAACATGAATCAGCCAAGTTCTCACCGTGTAAGGATGTGTGCGCGCGTGTAACACTGTGTAAGGATGTGTGCGCGCGTTTAAGCAACTTTGAGCGTGTTGAAGCTGGTGTGCACATTGCTCCCCCTGAGGAAACAGAGAGGAAACAGGAAACAACCAAAATACAGGGAAACTGCCAGAGGATACTGCTGGAGTTAATTGGTGGAAACAATTAGAAGCAGGCAATTACACAGGCAGACTAGAAGCCCAACCCAGCACTTAAAACACTGCAAACAGCAGTGCAGGCTGTTTCTCACGAGATACTGCCAGAAACTAAGCTATCAGAATTGAACACTGATAAAAGCTGAACTCAAGCAGAAATGCTAGGGGCTGCCTTAGCTGTTATAATCAGGCATAGGCAAATTGCTGAGGGTGGTGACAATGCAGATGATGACAGACAACCCAGAGTGAGGAGAAGGAGAAGAGTATACAGGCCCAGGGTCACCTACCATGGGTTACATGAGCTGGAGATAGTAGAGCGCTACAGAGTGGGCAGAGACCTTCTGCAGCAGATTGTTGAGCTGTGCAGGCCACATCTCACACACAGAACCAACAGAGGGGAACCCATCCCAGTGGAAACCAAGGTATGTGTTGGCCTAAGAATACTAGCAACAGGTACCTTCCAGAGACCAACTGGTGATATGATGGGGATATCACAGGCATCAGCCTCCAGGGTACTGCACCAGTTCCTGGATGCCATGTCAGCACATGTCAGTGATCATATATATGTCCCTAATGACCGTGAGGTTGTGGCCAGCAATATGCGTCTCTTCCAGCAAATAGCGGGATACCCTGAGGTGCTGGGTGCAATAGACTGCATGCACATACACATCAAAGCACCAGCTGGTGAGCGGGGTAGAGCCTACATTAACCGCAAGGGATACCCCTCCAACTGCCAGGTCGTGTGTGATGCCCAGGGCATAATAATGAATGTGTGTGCTGGCTGCCCTGGGAGCTACCACGATTCCCACATCTGGCATCTGACGCAGCTGTACCAATCATTTGCCAGTGGGGACTTCCCACACGGACACCTAGTGGGGGATGCAGGTTATGCACTGGAGCCGTGGCTGATGACACCCATCAGAAATGCACACACACCTGACAGGAACGCCATAATGAGGCACACGCACAAACACGTAATGTCATAGAGCATGTGTTTGGGCTGCTCAAGTCACGGTTCCGGTGTCTGGACACATCTGGTGGAGCCTTGCAGTACACACCAACTACATGTACCCAAATGATCATGGTATGTGCTATGCTACATAATATGATCCTGCGGAAACAGCTGCAGCAGGACCAGCACAGGGCTGGGCCAAACATACCCCCACCATTGCCAAGGCCACCACAGGCAGAGGGTGACTCGGAGGAGGAACAACCTGACCTTGTCCCAGTAGGCAGAAGGAGGCGTGCCCAGTATGCCCTGGCCTTGGCAAAGAGGCAACGCATAGCACATACACTTGGTCAGTAGGAACACTGGGACTGATACCCGCTCTGACTCACTCATATAGTAACAGGGATGCCTAACATGACACAACCTGCTTTCAAACATGTACAGGGAGTGTAGTATGTGCATCCGACAGAGGCAGCCCTGCAGCACCACCTGAGGCATGAATGCCATGTGTTAAGTAATGTAATACCATGTACCATATGCACACCTGAGGACCCGACTAACATCCACCCTCACCAATCATAAACCACAAAAACACAAAACAACCTCATAGGTACCACAAGGGATAGGAACCTAGATGTAATGCTACCCAATGCCAGAAGTATAAACAGCAAGATGTGTGCAGTGTAAACGCACACAGTATAGAGAAAGTAGATATCAGTGCTGTAATAGAAAACAGGGTCAAAGCCCACATCAGCACCCTGACACTACCAGGGCACACCTCATACAGTGATGTACATGTGCAAAAACATGGAACAAGCTACAAAATGAGGGTGACTAGCAATAAATGACATGGATAACCACACACCCATGTTGGTACCACAACAAGAAGCAACATGGATTAGCCATGGTCAAACACCAATGGCTAACACTGACTACTACTATATAGCCTGCTGCAGACCACTGTCCTAATAGCAGGAACTGCCCCAGGCCTATGTTCATAGGTTCATACTAGGCTAGCTGCCCTAGGGCATTTATAAGCCTAGCCCAGAGTTTCGTGGCTTCTGCCACCCCTTCAGTTTGATGGATAATATGCCCATTATTTTGCTGTGCCTCTGTCAAGCAGTGACACTGAGGTTATCCCTGGGGTATACCTGCAATCTCCCATCCATTGGTCAAGATCTCACTTGAACAAAGCCAGTGAGGTGCTCAGCCTCACATGTACCAGGATGTCGTTCCACAGCATAGGGACTCTCTGGGTGATGAATCTGTCCCCCCAGCATGTCCTATTAATATCCGTGTTGAGGTTTAAGTCACCTGCCCTTGCAGTTCTGATGGATGTAGAGGTTTCGAGGTGAAGCATGTTCATCAATTCCGGGTTGGACATGGCCTTGTATGTCAGGCACAGGTCACCTCTGAGCAGACGGTAAGCGACTGAATAGAGCTGGAGTTCCTGCAGTCGGGCAGCATAAGACATATGTTTGAGACCCTTTATCCTCCTGGTGAGGAATTCGTGGGCCTATCCAATTGCTGCAGGTGTTGGGTCAGATACATTCTGAATGGGGCATTGTACTCAATCATTGGTCTGATGAGTGATGAGTACAGGGGAACAATGACCTCACTTGATCTAGATGTGAATCCCTGCATGATGAGGTGGGCAATGTAGAAGGTCTTCCTAACTACTCTGGCAACGTGAGTGTCAAACGAAAGTTTACTGTCAACCCGGGTGCCCAGGTCCCTGATAACCTCTTCTGTGCTTAGAGGATTGCCACCTAGATGGGAACTAGGGGTAACCTTGTTGTTCCTGAAGGGTATGACTATGCATTGTTTAGCGTTTAACGTAAGGCCATGGCTCTGGCACCAGTTATCTGTGTCTATGAGACCCTTCTGAAGGATGTCTGTGTCAGATGGGTTTCCAACTATGGTTCCCAGTTTGCAGTCATCTTCAAACTTTGTCAGCCATAATCCTCCTGTGTTTGCTTGTACTGCTGAAAAGTAGATGCTGAACAAAAGTGGGCCCAGGACTGAGCCCTGTGGGACACCACTTGTGACAGTTTCGGAGTGTGACATGGCACCAGCAACTTTGACCCTGTGTGTTCTGTCACTTAGCCAGTTTGCAACCCATCATGTGATGTATGGGTTCACATTTAAGCTGGTGATTTTTTCAATGATACCCGAGTGGGGTATTGTGTCGAAAGCCTTTGCCAGGCCAAGGTAGGCTGTGTGGACTGCCTTGCCCTTGTCAATGGCCTTGGTGACTATCTTGAAAGAGTCAACCAAGTTTAAAAGGCATGATCTGCCCTTGACAAAGCCACACTGGGTTGGCTCCAACGTCTGCAAGTCCCCTATGTCTTCATTTATGATTTCCATTATGATCCTCTCCATAGCTTAGCAGACCAGGCTTGTCAAGCTGATGGGATGGTAGTTTCCGGGGTTGGTGGAGGCACCTCCTTTGTGAAGTGGGTCCACCATTGCTGTATGCCACTCCTTGGGCACATATCCTGAGGTGAGGCTAAGATGAAACAGCTGACCTAACTGCGGGTTTAATTCCTCATGGAGTTCATGGAGCACTCAACCGGGGACACCATCTGGTCCCATGGATGCAGTGTACTTCGCCTTGGATAGAGCAGTTCTCACCCGAGCATTTGAGATGTTTGGGGGGCTACAATCCTCTGGTATAGATATCCCTCCAGTTGGGGGGGGGGATCTGCACTGAACCTGTCAGCCAGTATGTTGGCAATGTGTGTAGGTTCAGTGATATTTTCATTATTTCGAACTAATTCTGAGCATATCTGGGAGTTTCCTCCCAGGTGTCTAACATAAGTAAAAAAGGCCTCATGATTGTCCCTTGAGTCCTTAGCAGGTTTACTCTCAAAAGTCGCCTTGGATGATGTTATGGGGGAACTCAGTGTTTTCCTCATAATGAGCAGGGGTGTCTTCCCTTCTACGGATTTCGCTCTATCTTGTAGTAGCTCCTTCCTTTTGTTGTAGAGCTTGTTTATGGCTGGGGTCCACCAGACTGGACGCTTGCCTGTGGTACAAAGAGTCTTTGTTTTGTTTGGGATTGCCTGATCCATGCAGTCCTGGAGGTGCTGGTAAAAGGCATTTGTAAGTGATACAGCGGCATGGGTAATGGTGTCCGCTGGCTTAGTGGCCCTGAAAGAGACCACACCAGTCTTTAGAAGTGTGAAGTCGGCTGTTGAGAAGTTCCTCACTGTTGTCTTTTCTATCTGGGGTGGGGGTGGGATGTGGACTTCCACTGAGATTAGTTCATGATCTGATCTCACCAATGACGGGTATACTTCTGGTGTTGAACATTGTGACCCCATGTTCGTGATGATGACTTCCAGTATGTTGTCTCCTCTTGTGGGGATGGTGACTAGTTATTCCATGGCATTTGAGTGTATGAACTCTAGGAACCTTTGGGCTAGATTGTTGGGGCTTGAGTAGTGATCACTGTCTATATTTGGATAGTTGGAATCACCCAGTATGATGGTGTTTGGAGATACATTTATCCCCTCCAGTGTTTTCAGGAAAGCTGTGTGAGGTACCTGAGTTTGAGAGGGTGGCCTGTAACATGCTACAAACTGCAGAGCAGTCTTGCCTATGGTCAATTGCACCTGGATGGTCTCCGATGCATCGTGTGTTGCCACCAACCTTGAGGTGAGGGTGTCCTTAATGAATATGGACACCCACCCTCCTTTCTTGGTGTTGTCCGGATTTTGGGGCCGGAACGCATGATATGAGGTAACACCCGATAGTGCCGGGGTGCTGTCAGAAGCCGTGAACCAGGTTTCAGTCACAGCACAGACATCAATGTTCTCCATACTGAGAAGGGTGTCGAGTGTGTGCATCTTGAGGTAGAGACTTCTGGCATTGAGCAGCATTACCCTTAGTGTTTTTCCTTTTCTGTGTTCTAGGGTGGTAGGTGTAGAATCTGATTCTTGCATAAAAAAGGCACAATGGGGGTGGCAAGAGCCTTATCCAAAATCCAGAAGCCCAGGGGTGACAGGTGCAAGCCGTCCCTTGCAAATCAGCGTGGCCTGTCCAGCATGTCATCCCAGGCAGACAGACATTGGACCCCCTTTGAATGACACCATAGTTTAAGCCAATTATTACAACTGATCATCTTGTCTCTGTTTATGTGGCATCATACTTGGTGAAGGTAGGATACTGCTCAAGGTCAGGGTCATACCTGCCTGGCCTACATAATCAGAGAGATCCTCTATGTCTCTTTTCATGTAGTCCAGGGAGGTACATCTCAGGTCATTCACACCAGCACGGATAATGACTGAGTCAGACTTGTACTTGCAGTTGAGTGACCTGAGTGCTTGCATTATGTGGTGGATTCCAGTGCCCGATAGGCAGCTTACTGTGACCTCCTCCGTACTCAATCCAGTGTGCGGGACGTCAGTGTGTCTGACTATGGAGTCACCTATGACAAGTGTGGCTGGCATTGTGTTTGGCCTTAAGGGCTGTGACTGTTTGGCACACTGACTTTGTGGTCTATGTGTTGCATGTGCTGTGCCCTGTGGAGGCAGTTGTGTGGGTGTCTGCTGTGGTGGCCTCTGCTGTTTTGGTAGAATTCTGATCAGAGCCTCCGAGTATGTCGTTGTGTGTGTCTATGTGTATGATTTGAAGTTGTGATAGTGCTATGTGAGACTGGGTTTGTGGTGTGTGTGGTTACCTTCACCTTCTCTCTGGTCTTGCTAGTCCTATGTTGAGAGAGCTCAGCCTCCACTTTGGCTATATAGTTGCATCTCTCGCATGTATTTGTGTTTTATGGGAGAAGGAGAGGGTTGTCAGTGTACATGAGGCAATTGTAACATTGCCTCAATATTCCCAGGTTCACCAGCTGAGCAGGAGAGGACACTAGCAACTGATCCCTAGACATGCTAGAAGGAATAGACAATGTTGGAATACAGGGAGATATCAAGCCCCCCAAACCACATTATAGTGCTTGACTGACAATACCTACACATACACCATAGTTTCATAGTTTACTACTAGGCTATCTGCCCTAGTGCATGTATAAGCCTAGCCATAGTGATGTGGCTATTGCCACCCCTTATAGTGGTAATAAGTGTACAGAATAGATTCCGAATATTGTGCCTCTGACTTAGTAGTGACACATTATGGCCCCCTTATGTAATTGAATAACTTGACTGTGCCTCTGTCTAGTCTGTGCCTCTGTCTCACATGCAGTTTTCCAGATGTCTCTTGAAGAGAGTCAGTGAGGGACTCTGTCTAACATGAACTGGGATACTCTGCTAGAGTGTGAGATGCCTCTGAGTTATGACTCTGTCCCTCCAGCATGTCCTATACATGTATGTGCTGAGGTTCAAATCTTTAGCTCTCATGGTTCTGGTGGATTTGGATTGCTTGCAGTGGAGCATGTCCACCAAATCCTGATTGGACATGGTCTTGTATGTCAGGCATAGGTCACCTGTAAGTATGTGGTATGACACTGAATAAAGCTGGATTTCCTTTATTCTGGAAGCATATGACGTGTTGTAGACCCCTGATCTTCATGGTAAGGTACTTTTGGGGTCTCTCCAGCTGTTGCAAGTGCTGGGTGAGGTACATACCAAATGGGGCTTTGTATTCAATCATGGGCCTGATAAGGGAGAAGTATAGTGGTACAATGACCTCCTTTGATCTGGATGAAAAACCCTCCATGATAAGGTGGGCAAGATAGAAAGTCTTTCTAACCACTTTGGCAACATGGGTGTCAAACGAGATGTCACTATCTACATGTGTCCCCAGGTGTCTGATTTGTTGTCTGTGCTCAGTGGGTTGCTGTCTATGTATTGATCTGTGGGTACTTTGTTCCTCCCAAAGGGGATGACTACACATCAGTTGCATTCAGTTTCAGGCCATGAGTCCGGCACCAGCTATCTGTCTTTGTGACGGCATTCTGTAGGATGTGTGTGCCGGCTGATGTATTCACTATGGTGCCTAGGTTGCAGTCATCTGCAAACTTTGTCAGGCACAACCCTCCTATGTTTGCTTTCACATCTAAAAAGTAAATACCAAATAAGAGGGGTCCCAGGACACATCCTTGTGGGACACCACCTGTGACTGGCTTTGAATCTGACAAGGCACCTGCAATGTTGACTTTATGGGTTCTGTTTCTTAGCCATTTTGCAACCTATCCTGTGACATATGGTGTTATATTTCAGCTGTTGAGCTTGTCTATGATGCCTGAGTGGGGTATTGTGTCAAAGGCCTTAGCCAAGTGCAGGTAGGCTGTGTGGACTGCGTAGCCCTCATCAATGGCCCTACTGACAGTTTCATACTAGTCAACTAGGTGCAAAAGGCAGGATCTGCCCTGTACAAAGCTGAACTGGGTGGCATCAAGGGTCTGTAGGTCACCAATGTCTCTGTGTAAGAGCTCCATAATGACTCTTCCCATAGCTTTGCAGACAAGGCTGGTTAAGCTTGTGTGGTGGTACTTGCCAGGGTCTGTGGAGGCATCTCCTTTGTAGAGTGGGGCCACTGTTGCCATACGCCAGTGTTCAGGTACATATCCTGTAGCAAGGCTAAGGTTAAATAGCATTTGTATATATGGGTCTAGCTCCTTCTGGAGTCCACATAGCATGCAACTGTGGATACCATCAGGTCCCATTGATGCTGTGTACTTGTCTTTGCTGAGTGCGGCTCTCACATGGACATCCAAGATGACAGTGAGGTTACATACAGCTGTGATAACTATCTTCTTTTGGGGGTGAGGGAGGGGGTAAATTGCACTGAACCTGTCTGCCAGAATGTTGCCAATATCTATCAGGTCACTGGAATATATGTCGTTGTGTACCAACTCTGAGCATATCTGAGGGTTCCCACCCAGGTGTCTGACATAACTGAAGAAAGCAGTGTGGTTACCTTCATTGTCTTTGGTGATTTATGTCCCCAAGTTGACCTTGGATGTCTTTATGGAAGAATGTAGCTTTCTACTAGTGCTGATCACAGCTGCCTTCCCTTTTGGAGATGTAGCTCTGTCTTGCATTAGTATCCTTCATCTGTTACACAGTTTGTTTATGGCTGGGGTCCACCAGACAGGCCACTTTCCCTTGGTGGAGAGGGTCTTGTTTTTATTTGTGATTGCATGGTCCATGCTTTCTGACATCTAGCTAAGGGGAGGTCATTGTGGTTCTGCAGTTATCTTTCATCAGCATTAGAAATGACCACAACAGCCCCTGTGGGGTGTACCTCAGCAGACACATCCAGCAACTGTAAGGTCCACAACAGTACCTCACCAGGAGTATGGAAGAGCTGGAACACATGTAATGTGTCGCCTGATTAAACAGAGTGCAGATCCACACACTGCCATGCTGGCGACCCAGACGCAAGCTGTGCCTGATGTAGAAAGCCATGTCCAAGCTGGAATCAATGCACATGCTGCACCTTGTACAATCTCAATGGCAGGGAGCTATGCACATGAGGGACCTGAACCCCAGCTCTGACATACATAGGACAAGCTGTATTGCATCATCCATAACACAGAAGCCACCCCCATGCATGAGTAAACTACCAGTACAGGTTATCCATAGAGTCACTCGTTGATTCTCCTCAACAGGAACCCTAATGAGTGGATGGGAGATGGTAGGTTTACCCTGGGTATCAATGTTATGTCACAGGTAGACAGAGGCACAGTATACTAAACAAGACATATGTCATGGCAAACTACACTTACAGTGTGTTGACGGACAAACACACTCTCCGACTAGCATTAGAAATGGCCTAGGGCACATCGGTAGTGTTTGCCAATGTACACCCATGTTGGATGAGGCTGTTGTAAGTAGTTCACATCTGAACATAATGCAACATGGTCAGATAGGTTCATAGGTTTATACTAGGCTATCTGCCCTAAGGCAGTTATAAGCCTAGCCCAGGGTTTGTTGGTGTACGCCACCCCTTATATGGAAACAGTACTGTGCCCATTAGTTTGTCGTGCCTCTCTCCAGCAGTGACACAGTGACGATCTCCGGGGTAAACCTATGATCTCCCATCCACAGGCCAAGATACCTCTTGAACAGAGCCAGCAAGGTGCTCTGCCTCACATGGACCGGGATTGTATTCCACAGCATAGGGAGTGTCCGAGTGATAAATCCATCCCTCCAACATGTCCAACGTACATCCATGCTAAGGTGTAAGTCACTTGCACTAGTGGTTCAAGTGGATCTGCCGATTTTGAGGTGGAGCATGTCCATTAATTCCTGGTTGGACATGGCCTTGCATGTCAGGCACATGTCACCTCTAAGCAGACGGTATGTGACTGAATAGAGCGGGAGTGTCTTCAATCTGGCAGCATATGACAGATGTTGGAGTCCCTTTATCCTTTTGGTGGGGGACATTCAGGGTCTCTCCAATTGCTGCAGATGTCGGGTGAGATACATCCAGAATAGGGCACTGTACTCGATCACCGGTCTGATAAATGAAGAGTACAGGGGAACAATGACCCACTAGATCTGGATGTGACTCCCTTCCTGATCAGGTGGGCAATGTAGAAGGTCTTTCTAGCCACTTTAGCAATGTGAGTGTCAGAAGAACGGCGACTGTCAACCTG